>NW_022436948.1:24791289-24803334 GCF_009761245.1 Sapajus apella | reverse complement strand
AGTTCAAAAATGTAGAAAAAAATTGTGTCTGTACTGAACTCGTAAATAGATTGCTCTTATCATCATTGCCTAAGCCATACAGTATAACAACTATTTGCCCAACATTTACTTTGTATTAGCTGTTATAAGTAATCTATAAATAATTAAAAGTATATGAGAGGATGTGCATATGTTATATGTAAATACAATGCCATTTTATATCAGGGACCTGATCATCCATAGATTTTAGTATCTGAGAGAATTCCTAAATCCAGTCCCATAGGGATACTGAAGAATGATGGTAGTCCCATAAAATTATAATGGAGCATATATAGAAACCTGATATATGGAACTTGATATTAGTATTGCAGAACAAGTTAGGGACAATAATTTATATTCTGAAATGGTGCTTGGACATTTAGTTTTTCATATTAAAATATACATATATAAATTTAAATACATATACATGTTATATATAAAATATATTTATATAAAACATACTTATACACATATATAAATGAAAATATATCTAGTTTTGTGTAAGTATACTCTATGATATTTGCACAACGATGAAATCTAATAATGCGCTTCTCAGAATACAAAGCAATGAATGGCTGCATTTTATTTTAACATAAATGCTTGGACATAATACAAAAGAAGTATTACGTAGGCTTTATATCGCCTTTATTCCCAGTGACACTGCCCAGAGGCAACAAATTTTAACTTTCTTATTTTCTTGGTTCATCTGTAGCTTCCCTGCATTGTTTTACATATAGATATGCATATATATGTTTATGTTATATATTCTATAAATATATAACACATAATTATAGTATATAAACATACAATACATATTTATATTATATATAATATATATTACATAATTGTGTGTGTATATGTATAGGTATATATTTACATATATTCTATTTTTTGATACTTGAACTTTGGACAATTTTAATGAACAAAAAAAGAAAATTATTATGACAAAAGAATTGTAAATGAATTATAAATAAACCCTATTTCTCCTTCTTAATAATATCCATAAGATTTTTCTTAATTTCCTCTATTCAATGCTTTAATCTTTTGTATAATATATTTATAACTCTTTCTCTTAATTAACTACAGAGCAGTATATTTTGGCTAAGGAAAATGAGCACATTTTCATTCTTAAACTGTTTTTATCTCTAGTATGTTTCACTAGCTTTCAAATTCTTCTGGTTGTTTTGTTTTTGCTTTTACCCTGACAAGCTGTATAACTTTTATATATTAAAAAATACCTTGTTCCCATGCTGTATTTATATGTTATATCTAGACAAGAAAAATATAACATAAATTTATTATTCATTACAGAAACGACTAGAGTAATTGGACCTGTAGAAATAAACATAACATAATCATTTTCTCATTCAATTGCGTTCTTAGATGTAAATTAGGATTATTTCTAAATGTAAATAACAGATTTTCCTCTCACATTGTTGCATTCCATATATTTCAAAATCAGTCCATATTCTTGTTTGCTTTATTTCGCACCATGAGTTTTGAATATATTTTTCCTGAAATTTCTATTTTTTCTTTCCTGTTGACAGAAGTCATATGCCCTTACTATATTGCTAACGTCAGGTTTCTTCAGATCACATTAGCAATGCATAGCAACTATTAGTCTATTTCTAAGGAAAGAGGGCTAATATGCTAACTCCACAGTCTTGGCAACTTGGGCTCTTTTTGTATTACTTCTATCATCATAGTTAGGCTTGCATCTTGCAGTCTAATATAGTTAGTTGGACCAGCTACTATAATATCCACATTCTAGTTGTTGGGGATGGGAATGGGGGAAGAGGTTATGAGCCTTGCCTTTCAAGTATAGCACAAAGAAGTTACATATATAATATAGCTTCATTAATTTCAGCGTTAACTTGAAATTCAAGATGTTAAAACAACCTAAAGTATTTATATGAACACAACTTGTTGCAAGGAAGCCAATAAATATAGTTATTTGCTTCAATATCATATGCTAGAACTAAAACATTATTATGGGAGAAATAAAGGAAGAAACTAAGAGAAGCAATAGCAATGTCTGAGACACATTCTATTAATTAAATTTTGCAATAACAACACACTTATTATTTTCTTCAACATGGGTTTCTCCCAATATGGGACTCCTTGTTATTATTTAGGGCCATATTTCTCAAGGCTTTCCTTTTCTTGTATTCCTGAATTATAAGTCTCTTTCTTGAATCTGATTTTTATTTGAGAGAATTCATTCTTTTCTCTCTCATTTTTTGTCTGAAAGTGAAATGCTTATATTTGAAAATATCTTTATTTTGCTTCTGTACAATTGCTGAGAATGTATGGATTTTGGTTCAATATTGTTTTCACAAACATTATTTCTCAAAAACTAGTGTTGCTGATGAAAAATGTGGTAGAATTTTCGAGTTTTATCTTTTGTAGATAAACTGTTATTCTAAAAGTTTTTTAACTTTGTGCTCTAAATTTTCGGAAAAAGATGTGTCAAAATGCCATCCATTTTTTATGAATCATGCTGTTTAAAATTCAGTAATATCTTTCAATGTAAAGGTTTGGGATTTTTTCCTTCACTCTGCAAACTTTATTATTATTATTATTTCTACCATGTCCCTTTTATCTTTTTTCTATAATATTTATTTAGACAACTTGCAAACTTCATAGATATTTGATACGGTTTGGCTCTGCGTTCCCACCCAAATCTCATTTTGCACTGTAATTCCCACACGTTGGAGGAGGGGCCTGAGAGGAGGTGATTGAATCATACCAGCTGACTTCCCCCTTGCTGTTCTTGTAATAGTGAATGGGTTCTCATGAGGTCTGGTTGTTTAAAAGTGTGTAGCACTTCTCCCTTATCTCTCTCTCACTGGTCATGTGAAGATGTGCTTGGTTCACTTTCACCTTCCACCATAATTATTAGTAAGCACTCCCCACTGGGCCATCCACCACCCAGCCATGCTTCCAGTACAGCCTATGGAACTCTGAGTTAGTTAAGTCTATTTTCTTTATAAATTACCCAATCTCAAGTATGTTTTTATAGCAGTGTCAGAATGGACCAATACAGAAAATTGGTACCAGAGAAGTGGGTCATTGCTATAAAGATACCTGAAAATCTGGAAGCAGCTTTGGAACTGAGTAATGGGCAGAGGTTGGAACATTTTGGAGAGCTCAGAATAAGACAGGAAAATGAGGAAAGGTTTGTAACTTCCTAGAGACTTGTTGAATGGTTTTGACCAAAATGCTGATAAGTGATATGGACAGGCTAATGAGATCTCACATGGAGATGAGGAAATTTTTGGGAACTGGAATAAAGGTCACTCTTAACATGTTTTAACAAATATATTGGTGAGATTGTGTCCCTGCTCTAGTCTGCTGAACTTTGACCTGAGAGAGATGATTTAGGATATCTGGCAGAAGAAATTTCTAAGCTGCAAAGCTTTCAAGTTTGACCTGGCTGCTCCTGATAGCATTTGCTCATACTCATGAGCAAATAAATAATCTCAAACTGGAACTTATATTTAAAAGAAAAGCAGAGCATACATTTGGAAAATTTGCATCCCAGCCATGTAGTAGGAAAGAAAAACCCCATTTTCAAAAAAAAAAAAATTCAAGCCAACTGCAAACATTGGCACGAGTAAAGAGTAGCCAAATGTGAATAGCAAAGACAATGGTGAAAATGCATCCAGGACATTTCAGAGACATTCACAGTAGTTTCTCACATCACAGAGTTGAAGGTCAAGAAGACAACATTACATATTTGTCTATGTACCTCTATTTAATTTTTAAACAATGATATAAAATTCTATTTTAATGGAAATTTTGTTTTTTAAGTCATATTATTAACAAATAAAATAAAGAATATTATTGAACACGTGTCTTGTTGAGCATTTCAAATTGAATGTCTCTATAAGAGATATTTACATATCTCTATTCTGATCTATTAAGGGTATGAAAAAAGATAATTTACCGAGGGCCCAGGGTTAAAAAAAAAAAGGTAATTTATTAATGTACTCAGTAGTTATTTACTGAATACCTGTCATGCACCATACCAGATGTTCCAATTATAGTAGTAGACATGATGGATATAATTCCTGATTCCATTATGCTTGCAAACTAATGACTATATATCAATTCAGAATCCTCATTTGTCAGTAATGTAGAAATCTGGATAAACAGAGTCAATAAACAGAAAACAAATGAGCATAATAATACTAAGAACTCTCATGTTGAGCTGTCTCTACTGCACGGTGTGTGGGCCCTCATCCACACTATTTTGATAAAAGCTACCCTTTTATGAAAGGTGCAACTGTATGAGAAATGTGCATCCCTCTAGCACCTATGACTATTTGATATGTTTCAAGTGTTTTATAAAGTTGTTTATACGTGCTTTTCTTTTTACAACATATCACATTCTACATTTCGAATATGCACATAATGAAGCAGAAGCAGAGAGGTAAAGTAACTTGCCTAATGGCACATAGCTCATTAACTGTGAAGCCAAAAATTTATCCCATTGTTAAGGACTGAGTTGTGTACCCCAAAGTTCTTACGTTGAAATGCTAAGCTCTGGTACCTAGGAGTGCAGTTGTATTAGGAGACTGCGCTTTTTTTTTTTTTTTTTTTAAACTATTACTATACTTTAAGTTCTGGAGTACATGTGCAGAATGTGCAGTTTTGTTACATAGCTATACGTGTGCCATGGTGGTTTGCTGCATCCAACACCTCATCATCTACATTAGGTGATACTGTTTTTAAAGAGGTAATTAAATCAAACTAGGTCATCAAGATGGGCTCTAATCTAATGTGACTGTGGTCCTTATAAGAAAAGGAAACTAGGGACACAGAGAGAAACAGAGGCTAGAGCATGTGGAGACAAAGGGAAAATGCAGCCATCTATAAACTAACAAGACAGACCTCAAAATACATCAACCCCATGAATACCATGGTCTTGCACTTCTAGCCTCCTGAATTGTAAGAAAGTAAATTTCTGTTATTTAAGTCCTCTAATCTCTGGGATTTTTTCATGGCAGCCCCAGCAAACTGACATAGTCAGATTGGACTGACTCCACATAAATTGCTTAAAAGCAAATTTACGGAACTTATAAGGACTTTGTAAAGAAACAGAGATAATATACATGGATTATTACTCAATTGTTTCTCCACACATAAAAGATATTCTATATGTTGCAAATAAAACATAATTGGGTTCAAATTATAAAATGTCAGGTATAACTTTTAAGAAAAGAAAATGAGTAAAATTGTACCAGAAATACAGAAAGTATTACCAGGGGTGGTTATTTGATGATAATATGTATTTCTTTTTATCTTTAACATACTTATTCTATATGGTCTAGTATGTCTATTCATTTAACATTTCTTATTAAATACTATTTCAGCTATTTCTATCAATAATTACTGCAATCCACTACAAGCAATGAATTTTCTAGATGCTATGAGGACAAAACAGGAGGAGAACACACAGATTTATAAAGCATAATCCTTGTAAACGCATACACTATGACTTGCTTCTCTAAATCATGTTTTAAAGTAGGTCACTTCTTGGTTATTGATTTTTTTTATGCTAATGGTAAATCATCTACTTCTATCACAGTCAATCTCTTCCTATTAGGAGAATTCCAGAATATTTCTCTCTAAGTTTATTTCAAATCAATCTTTCTTTCTTTCTTTCTCTTTCCTTTCTCCTTACCTCCTTCCCTTCCTCCTTACCTCCTTCCCTTCCTTCCTTCCTTTCTCTTTCTTTCTCTTTCTTTCTCTCTTTCTCTCTTTCTCTCTCTCTTTCTTTCTTTCTCAGAATAAGTTTTACTCTTGTATCCCAGGGTGGAGTACAATGATTCAATCTCTGCTCACTGCAACCTCTGCCTCCTGGGTTCAAGTGATTCTCCTGTCTCAGCCTCCCAAGTAGTTGGAATTATAGGCCTAAGCCACCATGCTGGGCACTGATTTCTTAAGGTAAGGGGTAGGGACATTATTCAAGTTTTACTGTAAGGCCCAGATGAATAGAAACTGGTAAGACAGTGTGTGCAGCCCATAGAGGGTGAGCAGAAGCAGTGTGGGGCATTGCATCACCAGGGAAGCAACTTGAAAACCAAAAGTAGATAAATCCATGAAGATGAGAAAAAATCAGCTCAAAAGGCTAAAATTCCAAAAGCCAGAATGCCTATTCTCCTCCAAATGATCACAACTCTTCGAGAATAAGGGAACAAAACTGGATGGAGAATGAGTTTGACGAATTGACAGAAGTAGGCTTCAGAAGGTAAGTAATAACAAATTCCTCCAAGCTAAAGGAGCATGTTCTAACCCAATGCAAGGACGTTAAGAACCTTGATAAAAGGTTACAAAAAATGCTAACTAGAATAATCAGTTAAGAGAAGAAAATAAATGACCTGATGGAGCTGAAAAACACAGCACAAGAACTTTGTGAAGCCTACATAAGTATAAATAGCCAAATTGCTCAAGTGGAAGACAGGATATCAGAGATTGAAGATCAACTTAATGAAATAAAGCATGAAGACAAGATCAGAGAAAATAGAATGAAAAGGAACAAACAAAGCCTCCAAGAAATGTGGGACTATGTGAAAAGACAAAACCTACATTTGATTGGCATACCTGAAAGTGACAAGGAGAATGCAACCAGGTTGGAAAGCACTCTTCAGGATATTATCCAGGAGAACTTCCCCAGCCAGTTAGATTGGCCATCATTAAAAAATCAGGAGACAACAGATACTGGAGAGGATGTGGAGAAATAGGAATCCTTTCACACTGTTGGTAAGAGTGTAAATTAGTTCAACCATTATGGAAGACATGTGGCCATTCCTTAAGGATCTAGAACCAGAAATACCATTTGATCCAACAATCTCATTACTGGGCATATACCCAAAGGATTATAAATCGTTCTGTTATAAAGACACATGCACACATATGTTTATTGCAGCACTGATCACAATAGCAATGACTTGGAACCAACCCAAATGTCCATCGATGATAGACTGGATAAAGAAAATGTGGCACATATATACCATGGAATACCGTGCAGCCATAAAAAAGGATGAGTTCATGTCCTTTGCAGAGACATGGATGAAGCTGGAAACCGTCATGCTCAGCAAACTAACAGAGGAACAGAAAACCAAACACTGCATGTTCTAACTCATAAGTGGGAGCTGAAAAATGAGAGCATATGGGCACAGGGAGAGGAACTTCACACACCAAGGCCTGTCAGGAGTTGGCAGGGGTAAGGAGATGGATAGCAGTAGGAGAAACACCTAATGTGATGATCGGTTGATAGGTGCAGAAAACCGTCATGGCACATGTATATCTATGTAACAAACCTGCACTTTCTGCACATGTATTCCAGAACATAAAGTATAATAAAAAATAAATAAATATTTTTTTTTAAGTTCTGCTTTAATCCACAGGCTGTGTACAACTCACTTAAGATGGTCTGAAGCGGGCTGTTCTGGTGTTGCTTTCGTGATTGAAAAATGTCAAAGAAAACTCAGGCCTTTCATTCTGCCTTCTCTTACCCTAGGAGGTTTATCCTTCATGATGGTAGAAGGACGATTACATTTTCAAGCCTTGAGTCCTCACCGAATATTAGTCAATGCAGGATACAAATGTAAAATATTAAAGAGATTTCTTTCTCTTTAAGTCTCTCTTTTATCATTAAGGATACTGTTTTCCATAACTCCTCCTATTACCCTTTCTCTCTCATTTCCTTGCCACTACTGGATCACATATCAACCTTTAGAGTACTAAAGAAGAATGAATTTACCATAAGGGACTTAAACTAATCATAATCCATACCCTGGGGCTATTCGCATCGCTGTTTAAACAAAGTTGAGCCCCATAAGAAAAGTGAGCAAGACTCTTAGGAAAGCAATCAAATATCTTCAACCAAAATAACTGTCAACATCAAACACATGCCCTACTTGTTTATTCATTTAATATCCACACAACCCTGTGAGGGAACCCTCAGTTTTATCTCTGATATTCATGTAAGTTAATTAACACGCTCACAGGCCCACAGCCAGAGATTGGTGCAGCCTGGGTTTCAATTCAGCCTGAACCTTAAGCTCACGTTCTAAATTAGGACTCTATTTATTATTTTCTAAGTGTTAGACTTTGAATTCAGACATGTCTAAAGTAACAGGAAAATAGCTACACAATGAAGCAAAAATATCCCAATGATAGTTTATGAAAAGCAGCACTTAAACATTTTTTGCACTTAAAATTTAGCTCTAAAGAAATGTGAAGGATGCATAATTCAGAGATGACAGCATGAAACACAAAAAATTAATGAATTATTAATTTGCCCCAACCTGGGCTACAAATCTGATTTTCTTTCTTTCTTTCTTTTTTTTTAGAGGAAGAAGGAAAGAAAGAAAGAGAAAGAATAAAAAAAAAGAATGAAGGAAAGGAAGAAAGAGGAAGAGGAAGAGGGAGAGAGAACAGGGGTGTTACTTTATTGCCCAGGCTAGAATGCTGTCTAAAAATGGGTATGCCTGTAATTATGTTTAATAATAGAGACACAAAAAAAAATGAGGGAAGAAAATAATTAACAAGCAGCCAACCAATATTTCATTTAAACCTGTAAATAGGTGTGATGTGGTACTGATAAGAGTGTATATTTTGTGTATTTAAGTGGAGAGTTCTATAAATGTTAATTAAGTCTACTTGCTCCGGATCTGAGTTCAAGTCCTGAATATCGATGTTAACTTTCTGTCTCACTGATTTGTCTAATATTGATGTTGAAGTCTCCCACTATTATTGTGTGGGAGTCCAAGTCTCTTTATAAGTCTTATATATCTGGGTATTCCTGTATTGACTGCGTATATATCCAGGATCTTCAGCTCTTCTTGTTGCATTGATCGTTTTATCATTATATAATGTCCTTCTTTGCTTCTTTTGATCTTTGTTGCTTTAATGTGTATTTTATCAGCAAAAATTGCAACTCCTGCTTTCTATTTATTTATTTTTCCTCTCCATTTGGTTGGTAAATTTTTCTCCATCCCTTTGAGTCTTTGTGTATCCTTGCATGTGAGATGGATCTGGATGTAGCATACCAATGGGTCTTGGCTTTTTTTGCCTGTCTGTGTCTTTGGATTGGGGGATTTAGCCGATTTAAATTTAGAATTAATAACAATATATGTGAGTTTGATACTGTTATTTAATGTTGGCTGGCTGTTTTACCCATTAGTTGATGCAATTTCTTAATTATGTTGATGCAGATCTCTCAGCAGAAACCCTACAAGACAGAAGAGAGTGGGGGCCAATATTCAACATCCTTAAAGAAAATAACTTTCAACCCAGAATTTTACATCCAGCCAAACTAAGCTTCATGAGTGAAGGAAAAATAAAATCTTTTGTGAACAAGCAAGCACTCAGAGATTTCATCACCACCAGGCCTGCTTTACAAGAGCTTCTGAAAGAACCACTACAAATAGAAAGGAACAACCAGTATCAGCCTTTCTAAAAAAGTACCAAAAAATAAAGAACATCAACAACATCCCCCAATCCAAAGACACAGACAGGCAAACTGGGAACTGCTGTATCTATGTTTGTTCAATGTTCTAATCACTTTCAGACATTATCTTAAAAATTCCACTCTATGGAAGAAAGCCAGCCTTATAATTTGTCAAGTCTTCTGTGTTGTTTCCTTTAATTTCTCTGTTCTTTTTATTTTGATACAGTTTTAAACGCACAGAAAAGTTGTAAGACCAGTATAAGAAATTGCTGTACACGCTTCACCCAGATTCTCCAGTTGTTTTTTGCCCTGTTTGCTTTATCGTTTCCTCTCTCTCACTCTATAATGCACATAAGTAATATATACATATTTTTTCCGAATGATTTAACAAATCTGATTTTCAAAATAAATTATGATTTAATACCAAATGATAAATTCTTACTAAAGACAATATATATTTTCTATTATAAATTAGGGCAAAAGGTATAGAGATTTCAAAATTACAGGTAAAAAAAAATCTCTACTGCTGGCTATTAATCTCTGAAATCCTCCTCTCTGGGGCAATATACAATGTCTTTTGCAGCAATAGCATGACCAGATCAAGGAGTACAACAGAAGCCTCAGTTACTGAGATCTTCTGCTTTTGAACTAGAATATGAATATTTCTTACTTACAATGGAGTAGCTGATCCAGGGCAGATGAGCAGACTTTGCCTGGATTTTCTTTTTAATACTCTCTGTGGGTACTTGCTTTGAAACTTACCTGGAGTCATGAAAGGTGAATGCTGTAGTGGGAAGAACATGATCCTTGAAATCACATGACACGGGATTTGAGGACTTGATCCATTTCTTGACTCGGAGTAACTTGGACTGGTTATCCGTCATCTGAGCCTCTCTTCCCACAGATCTAAAGTCAAGTGTATGAGTATTAGTAGAGGGGATGGGAAAAAGAGCACCACTTCTAAGGAAATTGCAAATATTAAAGTCTTAATCTATGTAAACTATCTGGCACATAGTAGGGACTCCATAAAATATTAGCTTCTGCTGATGCTTTTTCTCCAGTAGATGAGGTCAGGCTTCCAAGGCCTACATTTTATTCACTGGGTGCTCATTATCTAGACTGACAAAATTGATCACATATGGTTCATGCTAACGCTCTCCTGTCCTTTTCTGTTTTCTACTTTACTCCTTAAAGCCTTCAATACCCCCAAAATTTCTAAAAAGATAAACATGAAGATTGAATCTCTATAATTATTTTCTGAATGAAACAACTCTGCCAGGGCATTTTAGAAATTTACTAATACTTTGCAGGCAAGCTCTGCCTATTTGGCCTAGCTCTCTCTTCTAGCTCTTTCTTTTCTAGATCTATCCCTCCATTTCCTCCACTTCCTTTCTCTTATAATTCCTGCTGATGTAGCTTCCAAGTCTCAAGACTGTTGGAATGATAATGATACCTCAAGTTATTTACATTCCTTATTGCTAATCTAAAGGTCAATATGAGAATTCAGTTATCTAAGTTGCTTTAATTGCATATTTAAAAACTGAAAGCCAACGTCATTTGATGTAATGCTGATTCAGAAAATATTCAGCTACAATAGATATATTCAATAGATATATTTAATTTACAATGATTTCAGTAACCTAACTCAGTAAGTAAGCATGTAATTCTAAAAGAAAGAGAGAGAGAGAGAGGTATAAAACCCTGTCTTTCCTATAAAGATTATTATATAGCTCTCATAATTAATTAAAGCATATCCAATGTTAACAATTTTGGGAGCATACTTTTCTTCTCTTTTTAGTTTCATACAAGTGCATAATTATGAGGCCTGACATTTTATCCTGAATAAATGTTCATAACTTTCAAATAATCCTTTATTAAATTGTAACATACACAAAGTATGCAAGTTATAAATGTATAGATATTTTTCAAAAATGGAACACAGCTGCGTAACAAACACACTGATCAAGAAATAAACTTGACCACTACATTACACAGGGTTCTATCAGCTATATTAAGTGATTCATTCTTAAGATATGACCTTTCACGATTGAGGGAGCTGGTTAACCCATCTTTGTAAGGCTTTTTTCTTCATGTCTGATGCCAAGGCTTGATGTCCACCGGGCAGAGTGTCAGGAAGGGAAAGTGACAGAAAGTGAGTGAGGGCTATGGCAAGCTAGAACTCACAGGTGTGAGCTGGACCCCACAAAGATTCCCTAAGTTCTGCATCCATTCTTACACCAAACTTCATTCTATAATATCTTGTGGAGAAGCTGGCACCCTTTCTCCTGGATCTAACCATCCAGATGACTCAGGAGTTAGACATACCTAATGTAAATGATGGGTTGATGGGTGCAGCAGACCACCATGGCACGTGTATACCTATGTGACAAACTTGCATGTTCTTCACATGCACCTCAGAAGTTAAAGTAAAAGAAAGAAAGAAAAAAGGAAAGAGAGAGAGAGAGAAGAAAGAAAGAAAGAGAAAGAAAAAGAAAGAAAGAAAAAGAAAGAAAGAAAGGAAGGAAGGAAGGAAGGAAGGAAGGAAGGAAGGAAGGAAGGAAGGA
>NW_022436948.1:24583764-24791279 GCF_009761245.1 Sapajus apella | reverse complement strand
GGAAGGAAGGAAGGAAGGAAGGAAGGAAGGAAGGAAGGAAGGAAGGAGGGAAGGAGGGAAGAATTTTTTTAAAAAAAAAGCAAGTCTGAATAATACAGGGCAGTTGCCTTTGTGGTCCTTGACAGCAAGTAATTAAACCTGCAGATAAAGTAGAAACATGTGTGAGATATTATAATGCCTGCCTGAACTTCTGAAAGCAAAAACCAAAATGATTGCGGCTTCTCTTCTGACTTCAAATGTTATGTGAAAATATTTCTGTGGTCCATCCTATCCAAAAACACAGAGAGAAAGGAATTCTGAGAAATGTAGTTAATCACAGCTCAACTGACATTTTACAAAGCCACCAGAACCAGTAACTTTGTTATCCTTGAGAACCACATGTGGAAAAGGCAGATAACTGGGTTGGCACAAGGCCACCCAGAGAACTGTCTTGAATGTGTAATGGCAGTATATGAGTGCAGTTTTAAATTATATTTCCATAACAGTTAAATAGGATACACTTTCATATGTCATTGGCCGTTCTGACATTCTATTTTCTGAAATGCCTATTCGGGGTTTTGCTTTTGTAAGGGAGGGGATGTGTCTTGATCTATCACTCTTTTATG
This sequence comes from Sapajus apella, assembly GCF_009761245.1. Taxonomy (NCBI): domain Eukaryota; kingdom Metazoa; phylum Chordata; class Mammalia; order Primates; family Cebidae; genus Sapajus; species Sapajus apella. Next base: position 24,790,674 of record NW_022436948.1, on the reverse strand, counting down.
GATTTGTAGGAGTTCTTCACATATATTTGAGATAGGAGTCATTTGTTGAAAAAATATGTATATGAGATTATATATATACACATACACACACACACACACACACACATATCTCAGATAGCTTTTAATATTCTCTGGGTTGCCTATTTGTTCTCTTAATAAATGTGCATGACTTTTTGACATATAAAAAGGAGCTCTAGGTGGAATATGAAGCCAAACACTTAAACCAAACACTTAATCAAAAAGTAGTCCAAAATGGTGAATTTGATATATTAAAGAAAATATTTTTAATCTAGACACACTTAAAATTACATGAATAAGAAATTATTATACCTTGTATATCTTTTTAAAATAATACTTTAGAATATTAATTTTAAAATGTGTTTAATATGATTAAGTGATTTCTATAATATCCAGAGCAAAAGGGAAACCTTAAGTCTTTTTTAAAAAACTAAAAATGTGTCAGTTTGCTGAGAATGCTGGTTTCCAGAACAGAAAACCGAACACCGCATGTTCTCACTCGTAAGTGGGTGTTGAACAATGAGAACACGTGGACACAGGGAGAGGAACATCACATACCAGGGCCCGGGGGGTGGGGGGCTAGGGGAAGAATAGCAGGGAGTGGGGGGATTGGGGAGGGACAGCATTAGGAGAAAGACCTAATATACATGACGGGGTGATGGATGCAGCAAACCACCATGGCACGTGTATACCAATGTAACAAACCTGCATGATCTGCACATGAAACCCAGAACTTAAAGTATAATAAATAAATTTGTGAAAAATAAATAAATAAATAATTTGTAAAAAGCTAAAAATGTTTTTTGATGAAAACTATTAGTTAACTTTATAAAATGAAAACTAATGTGAGAGGAACATAATTATAAAAGAAAGAGTGCCACATGGTATTAACATAATAAAACACACATGTGATGAGGCCTTTACGACATGGCTAAATCCCCTCTAGCTTACTGTTAGGAGAGCCAAAGTGACCTTTTTTATTTGATTTTATTTATTCAAGTTTTTACTTCTTTTCTTGCTCATGAATTTTACATTCCTTTTCCTTCTCTTTCCCCATTTTTTTCCTCATCCTTTCCCTTATTTAAGTAAAAGTATCTCAGGATTTCTAATGGCCTAAAGGAAAATCCATTACTTAAACAAGCTTCATCAGGCTCTTAGTGTAAAATTCTATTAGCTTTAACACAACACATGGCAATTTGCCCAAGGCAGTTTCCTCTCATTCGGCGCCTAGGAATACCTAGTGATTTAACTTCAGTGCTCTGAAATCACTAAAGTACTTTTCCATTCCATCAACAGAATAGAGCTGACAGCTAACAAAAGCCATCTTTTGCCCTTTCTTGTTATTTTTCTAGTTAAAGATAAGCTTCATGATCTAATTGCCATCGCTTTGCATTCTAATCTAGCATTCGAGGACAGCAATAAAGATGTAGGTTGTTTCTTATGGATACTTTCCTAAAAAATAAGTGTTTTTTAAGTATGAACCTAATATATTCCCTGAAAGATTTAAAGCATCCTTGCTGTGGTTCATTGGTTTAGACTATATTTGCTTTAGAAAAAAAAAAAATGTGTTTCTGAAATAAAATAATAATACTAAAATATCTATCCACATTGAAACTAGTAGGGAAATTGATACCAAAATTGTTCTCGCAAAGGAGAGGGCTCTATCCATCAAAAAAATTTATCAATCAATATTTCCATTTGCATGACCAAGAACATCCAAAGTGACTTGGATAACAAAATGTGTAATTAAATGTTTGATTTGATAAATTCCACTATCTACTCAAGTTATCCATAGTCTGGTTGAGTCACTGCTGTATAAGCCAACACAAATATTGCTGCCATAAGTTGGGACACTACTTATAACTTGGGTACAATTTGGCTACATTGTTTGCTTCATAAAGTATTGCTTGACCCAAGAAACTGTCAATTAATATATCATACCCCAATATATAGCTCAGTTGCAGAATGCCACAAAGCTTCAAAAAAGTAGACCCTTCCCAGCCCTAAAAAACACGCAACCATTCAGCATAACCCAGCCCAATCCCCTGAGCCTTCTCAAGTTCCCATGACACTTTCTTAGAGTCATCGCACCCACATTCACATCTGTCATCATCAGAGGAGCAAAGAAATCTCTATTGTACTTTGCAGGTGACAGCAATCTGCTTCTCATTATACCTAGCTAACTGTATTAACATCAGAAGATGGTAATCCCTACCTACACTTCAATCTCTTCAGCAGCATCCATCCTGAGAGGTCCAAAGATATTTGAGATATATGAAAAACCGAGGTGTTTTTTTCTACCCTTCTCCTACCACTCCCACTCAACACAGTACTTCACCTCCAACAGTAGATGAGTGAGTTTTGTTTTTGTTCTTTCTACATATCAATCAATTTTCCAACGGAGACCAACTGGATGTTTTACAATTTAATTCTATTCTGACATTATCTACCACTGTCTGCATGGATTTAGAGTCGAATCTGACAGGTTATGGGCTCAGTCATAGTCTGCAAAGATTGCCTCTACTTGAGCTGCCACTTGTAAGTCCCAGGTTGTGACTTGTACTTCTGATAAAATTCTGGCTATAAATCAGGGGTTTCCATAACCCCTTCCTTGGATTTGATTCATTTGCTAGTGTACCACTCAGAACTCAGTGAATCACATTACTTATATTTACCTATTTATTATAAAGCATATTATTAATACAAATTATACAGATGAACATCCAGATGAAAAAGATGTATAGTCTGAGGCATAAGAGAAAAGGCAGGAAGTTTCCATTCCCTTCTCAGGTGCACCCCCTCCAGGCACCATTGTGTGTTCAAAAGTTCAGATGCTCTTTCCCAACCCAATCTTTTTCAGTTTATATGGAGGTTTTATTTCATAGGCATGATTGATTAAATCACTGACCACCCTCTCCTCCCTGAATTCAGGAGTGGCAGTGAAAGTCTCAGCCCTCTAATCACATGGTTAGTTCCCCTAGACACCAAACTCCACCTGAGGCTATCCAGTAATCTGTAAAGAGTAGCCTCATTAGAAAAAAAGATGCTTCTATCATCCTCCAGGAAACTCAAAGGAATTTAGGAGATGTTTGCCAGGAAATGGTGATGAAGATCACATGTACATGTTCTTATATCAATCACAATATTACAAAGAGTGATAAGTAAAGATTGTCAATCATGAACCAAAGGATAGCTCCAATTTGCTGCCAGTCAGTTCAGAGATAAATGGGTGCTAAGTCACAGCTATTCTTTGGATTATTCAACGTAATCTTTAGGCAGGGCCTAACATTGAAGAGCATCTAATTTGTCTTCTCCAGACAAAATAGGTCATGTGGTCTCTCCCAGTATAAGCTGTTTGTTGTTGCTGCATGTGAGACAAAAATACCAAAACATATTGTTATTTTTTGTAGATACTCTTTCAAGTGAAGAGCTACTACTTTTCTCCCTGGCACCATAACGCATTTTTGAATTCTGTTCCCTTGTCTATCATATTTCTCCTGTTTTATATTCTAATAATTTTACTCCATATCTTTCTTTCTCCAGTAGAATATGCTGGTTCACAAACACTGGCTACCACTGAGCCAGCAATAAATTGTTATACCAGGACTTCTTCCTTCACCCAATTTCCAGATTTTGTAGGATTTGAGAGGCACAGATTACAAGAATGTCCCTGAAACTTGGTAATGGGATCACATTCATGATTAGCCTCAACCTAGCAATAAAGAATGAGGTTCAATTCATCTCCAAAGCTCCATTTGTGCTATATGCAGTCCAACCCAGCATTGCAGGTGTCATGTCATATACAGTGATGCCTCCTGATAATTGCAGCAGAAAGCAACTCTCTTGCCCTGCAATAAACTAGATAGAAGAAAATGAAAGAAAGAATTTGAGATAAGGAGGCTATAGATATGGATAGTTTTGTCATCTCCCACCCCATAATTTCTCTCTCATAGAGTTCCCCTAGAGCACCTCTCATATCAACCTAAGACATACTGATTTTTTTGGCATTCTTTTAAGCTCCTTTCTTCTTCTATTTTACGTAATATCTTTTATTTGCACATTCCAACTTTTAAAAGACCACTGCTACATTATTAATATGTTGAATGTGATATATCTTTACACGTATATTTTGTCCTTTATTTTTATGACAGTTTGTTGCTGTTGTTAGAGTCAAGGAAAAATACCTGTGAATCTATAAGTAAAGCCATTCAGAGAGACAAAACTGTCATCTTTAACCAAGTGGAATAAGAACTACTTTACAGAAGTTCTATAGGCTTAAATAAATGATGCCACATTGAAATCCAAGAAAAAAGAACATCAGAAAGACTAAATATGTTAGTAAATATAAATGATCTATGTTCAAGATCAGTGGCTTTCAACCACAAATGAAGGCAACTTTTCCCCCCTTCATAGAGGGTATATGCAGTGTTTGGAAACATTATTGTTATTGCTATGGTTGGATGAGGATGGGATTGGCTACTTATATCTAATTGGGAAGAGACCAGGAATGGGGCTGAACATACTACAATGTACAGGATGCTTCTCCCCAGCATCAAAGAAGCATCCAGTACAAAATGTCAATAGTGACAAGGCTGAGAAACTCTAGTCTCTCTTAATGTATGTCTCCTTAAAGAATATTAGCTGTTTACAGCAAAGCAAAAAATGTGTATTATACAGCATTTGCAAAAACAGAAATACAAAAATAAATATACAACAGTTCGAGCTACAGTAAGTAGTGATAGATTGTTATAAAGTTATTTAAAAATGATGAAGTAATATAGTTCTTGGAATATAAACCAAATGAATTAGAGATGCATACTGAAATCCCTAAAGGACACATCATAAAATAACACAGATAAGCTTGGCTAAAAAGTTATCAGAGGAGATAAAATGGAACAATGAACAACACTTGATTCAACTTTAAAAAGGCAGCAAATAAATAATAAAGCAAAGAGCAAATGAGAAACATATAAATTAAATATCAACAAGTGAACTTAAATCCAAATATGTCAATAACTTCTTGAATATAAATATACTACAAGTCTCACTAAAAGGCAAATATTATAAGAACTGGTAAAAATGTAAGACCTTATATGTTATTCTCCCCTTTCTCCTCAAAAATTACAATTGATACCTAAAGACACAAATAAATTCAAAGTAATACAAAAAAATACATGCAAAAACTATAGGTAAGAATGCTGTTGTAGACACTTCTCAAAAGAAGACATACGAGAGGCCAACAAACATATGAAAAAATGCTCATCATCACTGGTCATCAGAGAAATGCAAATCAAAACTACACTGAGATACCATCTCACGCCGGTTAGAATGGCGATCATTAAAAAATCTGGAGACAACAGATGCTGGAGAGGATGTGGAGAAATAGGAACACTTTTGCACTGTTGGTGGGAGTGTAAATTGGTTCAACCATTGTGGAAGACAGTGTGGCGATTCCTCAAGGACCTAGAAATAGAAATTCCATTTGACCCAGCAATCCCATTACTGGGTATATATCCAAAGGATTACAAATCGTTCTACTATAAGGACACGTGTACACGAATGTTCATTGCAGCACTGTTTACAATAGCAAAGACCTGGAACAAACCCAAATGCCCATCGACGATAGACTGGATAGGGAAAATGTGGCACATATACACCATGGAATATTATGCAGCCATCAAAAATGATGAGTTTGGGTCCTTTGTAGGGACATGGATGAACCTGGAAACCATCATTCTCAGCAAACTGACAGAAGAGCAGAAGATCAAACACCGCATGTTCTCACTCATTGGCGGGTGTTAAACAATGAGAACACATGGACACAGGGAGGGAAGCACTACACACCGGGGTCAGTTGGGGGGAAATAGGGGAGGGACGGTGGGGGGTGGGAAGCTGGGGAGAGATAGCAAGGGGAGAGATGCCAGATGTAGGTGATGGGGAGGAAGGCAGCAAATCACACTGCCACGTGTGTTCCTATGCAACAATTTTGCATGTTCTTCACATGTACCCCAAAACCTAAAATGCAATAAAATAAATAAATGGAAAAAAAAAATTAAAAAAAAAAAGAATGCTGTTGTGGCTATACTAATACTGGAGAAAGTAGATTTTCAAGACAAGAAAAATACTAGAGATTTTAAACGTACATTTCATAACATGAAAGATCAATTGATAGAAAGAATAAAAACACTGTATGTTTATACACTCAATAACAAAGCTCCCAAGTAGATGAAGCTAAATTGACAAACTTTAACACTCTCCCTCTGTAATGAGTTGTAATAGTAGGCACGAAGTGTTGGGCAAGGATATGGAAAATTTGAAGAACACTGTTAACCAACTTGACCTAACGAATATGTGAAAAACACTACACCAAACAAAAGAAGAATACACATCTTTCTGAAGTGGAAGAAAAGTTAGGAGATATACAAAAATAATAGCAGAGAGCTAGAGAAAAATGGAAATAATGCTTTGCTATGAAAATCTAGAGGTCATGACAATTTCAAATATTCTCCTCATAAATGTGTATCTTTCAAGTCTGTTGAAAGAATAAATTATTGAAATCATATGAAGGAATTGTATTTAAAAAGCTTGATGTCCTTAAAATATGGCATGAAGTGCACTGATATTAGCATATATAAGAACAGATTTGAGATATTTAGAAAATGTTTAGAGGAGGTACTATAACTGTATATTAATTCATTAGCATAAATTAATGTTGATGGTTTTGAACAATGAAGACTGAGTCCTGTAAATTTTTGGCAAGAGGAACTAGCATTGGTTTCATGTTAAATGAAGCTCGGTTCTAGAGAAGATAACTGACTTGAACAAGGTCAGCAAGCTAATCTAGGACAGGGCAAAAAATCATATGTAAATGTTCAAAATGTCTAACCTCTTTTATGTTGGGCAAAGAACTGTGTAAATTTTCCGAGCATGCATGACTGATTTTCAATCTGTTGGAATAGCATGTTGATCACCATTAATTAATAATTTATAATAATTTCATTATTATTATAATCTGTAACAATAATCCATAGTCCATAATAGCTTGATCTAAAGTTTCATATAGAGGCATATTTTTAAAAAAACAGGACCTGGCACAGTGGCTCATGCCTATAATTCCAACATGTTGGAAGGCTGAGACAGAAGGATTGCTTGAGCCCAGGGGTTTGAGAGTAACCTGGGCAGTATGGTGAGATTCCATCTCTACAAAATATTTAAAAAATAGCCAAGCATAGTGGCACATACCTGTGGTCCCATTCATTCATGAGACTGTGGCAGGAGGATCGCTTGAGCCAGGAAGTGGAGGCTGCAGTGAGTTGTGTTCACACCTCTGTATTCCAGCCTGAGTAACAGAGTAAGAACCTGTCTCAAAAAAAAAAAAATCACAAGGAAATAATAAAATTGGATACACATATTATGAATAGACACACAATATGCATAAATTTATCAATTAATTAACGAGTTTCATTTTTAAATCAAATATATATAATATGATCATGCTTCTTTGTATTGTCCCAGGCCTTTGCATATAAAATAATTATATATTACTTTAAATATTTTGCTAAACAAGATAGTAATGTAATTATTTTTCTTAATAAGAGGTCTTAGATGTGCTAAGTAAGTGTTTGTTGACTGAATGTGTTTTTATCAATATTCATCTTGAAATATAGAATATATAATAACATTAGGGCCAACCAACATTTCAGTCATTGTGACATTGCTATTTGAAGAATATACTAGTTTACATATTTAGTTTATTTTGAAAAATTGCATGAGGTATTAGAAAAACTGAAATAAACTCTCTAAATACAACTGTTAAAAAAGAAATTACCACAAAGTATGCAATTATTAATTACATTATAGCCATGGAAAATTAAATTAGTTTCTCTGCAGTATTAAATTTTCCACTTTTTGATATCACAGATAAATCAGATTTTAAACTTAGTGTTAATAAGAGGTTTTTGAATTCTTTTTTTTTAATTAAAATGAAGATTTGAAGAAATAGCAAACACACAGTAAATTTTCTCACTGTTCTTTATTGAAAATATGCCTATCAATAATAAAAGGGGTAATTTATAACACATTGTGCCCTGCATAAATCTATGTGATTGTTATTTGTAATCCTCATTATAATCATTTATACGAATTTGGCTTATTAACACTTAAGATCAGTAGCAAAAAAATACATATATGTGAAATATTGACATATGTATAGCATGTCTATTTTATGTCTATTTTATCACACCCTTCCGATGGATGTGTCTTTATTCAGTCATAAAAACACAAGATAATACACCTCAAAGACACTTTAGAAATCATACAAACTAATTTCTATTAATTTTAAAACACAGAAAACTGAGGTTCTAGAGAAGATAAATGACTTGAACAAGGTCAGGAAGCTAATCTAGGGCAGAGCAAGGAATCATATGTAAATGTGAAAAAAAGACTAACCTCTTTTATGTTGAGCAAAGAGCTGTGTAAATTTTCTGGGCATGCATGACTGATTTTCAATCTGGTAACTTTGTCATAAAATTCAACAACCTTGTCAGCACCAAGTTGTTACAGATTTTACATAGCATGTTGATCACAATTCATTAATAATTTCTTTCCATTATGAGTTTAAAATATAATTAAACATTGATAGTCATTATCAGGACTGAACACATGGTGTATGCATTGCATTTCTCCTGGTTAAGTCAGCTTCTGAGCTGTTCTAATGATAAAAGGGGAAAGAACAAACAAAGTGAAGAGTTGACATCCATGTGATGCTGAAAATATTATATTACAAAGCTGGTTGGATATCTGAAAGTTACAGACCTAGAATTCTGCGTCTGAGTGAAAGCAGCAGCTGGCTGAAGAACAGTGGACAAAGAGAATGATGAATCAAATCAGGGTTTGATGTAAAGTAGAACATAGGGAGCAAACATTTTAGTTCTTTTGTGGTCAGATTTATTTCCTTCCAGGTTTTCAGAGAGTAAAAAACTGCTTCAGAATGCTATGCACACTACTGTATCCTGTCCACTGACTTGCCTTCTTTATGCTCTCCTCTCATTTATTCCTGTAAGATTTAGCCCTACCTCCTAGTCCTTTGGACAGTGCCCAAGCAGTTGCCTTTAGTTATTCTGAAAGGAAAGTTTGTAAAGAAAGTTGTAGGAAATGGAAAAAAAGATATCATTTTCTTTCCCTTTTTGATTTCACCTGCAAGACACATATAAATTTTGGGGTAAATATTACTCATTTTGTTCAAAATATATTTTTTTCTAACAAAATGTGCAAGTATGTTGTGATAATTTTTGAGATTTATGATGATGCAAAAATATAGACTTTGTGTTAGGATGCATGAATTTCATTAATGTTAGTTATTCCCTTAGATGAAAACTAAAATGAAGAACTAAAATGTATGAGGTTTCCAGGTGTTTGGCTTTTTATCATTTAAAAAATTTCTAGCAAGTCCTTCTGTAAAAGAAAGATGTTTGTTATGCAAAAGATTACCAACAAACTCGTTAAATTCATTCATTTTTTAATACTTCAAAGGTAGTCATCAAATATTTCAATGAATAAGTGGGATAAACTAAAGGTGTTGTTCAAGTTGATCACTGTTCTCACTTCAATAAACAGTTGAATTAGTTTCCATATTGTAACCTGTATCATATATGATAAGCGCTATACTGCAAAAATTACAAGCTTATTGTGATTACTACATGACCATAACATCTTAGCCAAACAGAGGCTCCAGGAAAAGTGCAAGAAACATTATCTAGACCAAATATATATAAACTTGTAAAAAGTGTAGTCACTGTCAGTAGGCCTGTAGCTAGGCAAGTCATATTAAGGAAATAAAATAATAACAAATTTGAGTCACTGAAAAGAAATTCACATCTGATTCAAAACTTAAACTTTTTATTAACTACTGTTTTGTTGCTTAAAATATGAACTAGAAATTCTACATTATCCAGTGATCTATATTTTAAAGTGTTATTTTACTGATATTTGACATTTGATTCTAGATGCCTTAAAATTTATAATACAGTATTGAAGTCTTTCTCTACCAGAGAAACCACACTGATGAAAAGCTATGGATTAGCTCTCCTATTATTCCCTCTACTATTCCAGAAGTACTTATAATACTAAAACAAACAAACATTCATTCTTAGAAAAGTTTTCTAAAATTTTGTTTTATTATTTCTAAATTTTATAAATGTTGTATCAACCACTGTAGGTAAGAGGATGTGTGACAGTTTGAAAGAAAAATAAAAAAGAAAGAGAAGAAAATAACACCGCACTAATTTGAAAATATTTAGAGATGAATGGGAAACCAGAGGGAGGAGACCATGATCAGGAAAATACCTGATAATAAACCATAAAGAGTATTTCTGGCAATTCTTCATAGTATGATGTATATGTGATTATTATCTCTCAGTGTAAACGAGACTCCAAAACTACCAGAAAGAGAGAGAGGGGGTTGTGGCCTATTAGCTATTCCCAAAATTACCCCATTATTAATCTTTCTTCCTTTTAGAATAAAAGCATTGTGTATGGTAGCAGGTTGAATGATCAGGCTAGATTTGGGGAGCGGGATGAAGAAGGTGTTTTCCTCATGTATCTTAGATAAGAAATATGAAAGTAATTTTGTTGTTGCCAAGTTAACATATAAATACGTTTGTTTTAGAGATGCAGCCATGTATTGCTTAAGGATGGAGATATGTTCTAAGAAATTCATCATTAGGGGATTCCCTCATTGTGTGAACATCATAGAGTGTACGTACACAAAACAAGATAATATAGCCTACTACACACGTAGGCTACATGGTATAACTTACTGTTTTTAGGCTACAGACCTGGACGGCTTGTTATTGTACTAAATACTCCAGCAATTATAGCACACTGGTAAGTATTTTTTTTTTTACCTAAACACATCTGAATGTACAAAAGGTATAGTAAAAATATGATATTATATTCTTATGGGATCACTATCATATATGTGGTCTATTGTTGAGCAAAGCATACTTTTGTAGTGCATGACTAGAGCTTATTAATTTTTAAAATTAATACTTGGGAATTAAATATATATTTCATACTGCAAATCATAATAGTATACTTCTCTGAATAATACAAGCCTACTATCTTTTGGTATAATTTGTTTTCATTTATGCTTGCTCAAAAGAAAAATCAGCATTGCTTATTTCTCTGCTTTATTGAAACTGTGATTGGAGATAGAATGTCATTTCATCTGTTGATTATCATTTTTCTAACTAAATACTTTTTATAAACCTAAATATGTGTTCATATGTGCATATACATGTATGCATATGTGTGTAATTCATAAATATCTATCATCTATCTCAACATGTCTAATTTTTTTCTGTTAAAATATTCAAAAACCTAATCATGAATTTGAGTTTGAAGGTTAGCGTGAAGAATTTTGTTGATGTGAAACATTTTTTTTCTTTTTTTGCTAGCTAAACATTTGCTCGACAACAAGCAAGTTCACTTTGAAAACCAGAAAGATGAAGTGCCTAAAATTTAAATACGGCAGTACTTTCAACATAGCATGCTGTGGCAATATAATGTATTTAGGATTAGGATTATAGAGGTGAATTTCACTTCATATTCAAATTACAATGTAACCAGAGTGACAATTACATAGCCCAGCATCTAGAATTAAAGAGTTACTTAAAGTTAACCAGTATAATCTATATATACAAGAAAATGTATGCATGAATGTATGCATCTGTATATATTTAACCCCATCAGAAACTGGATTTCTTATTTTTCATAATTTTTAGACAGTATGCATCTTAATAAGACAACTACAGAATTGACTAACAAATGGTAGTATTATAAATAAATAAATTATCTACTAATATTACCAGGAAACACAAGAGCAATTAGAAATAAATATAAGATGGCACACAAAATGAACAGACACATTGTGGTCAAATGGATCTGAATTAGGTATCTGATTCCTATACATAAATATATATGATCATATATCAATAACTTAAGCTCCTTGAGCCTCATTTTTATCATTTTAAAAATATAGATTATAATAGCCTCTCAAAATTGTTAGCAGACCATAAATCATAGATAATAGATGATAGAAACATAGTTTATATTTAAAACCCTTAGCTAGAATTTAGAGTATCTTATGAATTTAATACATATTTGCTACAATTATTACTAAGTTTATTACTTTTAAGTCTTTGTTATTTGAAGTTGTCCTTAACTAATATCTATTGAGTAACATTTATTTATTTATTTATTTATTTATTTGTTTGTTTATTTATTATTTGTTGAGGCGGAATCTGGCTCTTGTTGCCCTGGCTAGAGCATAATAGCATGATCTCAGCTCACTGGAACCTTCACCTCCTAGGTTCAAGCAATTCTCCTGCGTCAGACAATAAAGTAGCTGGGACTACAGGCACCTACCACCATGCGCAGCTAATTTTTACTAGAGACAAAATTTCGCCATGTTGGTCAGGCTGGTTTTGAACTCCTGACCTCAAGTGATCCACCAACCTTGGCCTCCCAAATTGCTGGGATTACAGGTGTAAGCCACATTGCCTGGCCCATTAATTAAATATCTATTATATTTGACAGAAATTCAGCTTATTCTTATAGGAATAAAGTCAATAGCTTGTGGTGCTCAAATTTCTCATGTTCTTAGTTCACTTCCTCTACAGTATTTGATTAAGTACATATTCTAATACTATAATTAAAAATTTTAGTAGAGACAGTATCTGTAGCACACATAACTCTAATTTTAAACAATTGCAATGCAAATAAGAATTTATAAATGAACATTATTTCATATATCAACGAACATTCAGAAGATAACTGGATTATTATTATAAATATCTATCTTTCACTTTGCAATGAAAATGAGTAATGAAACATTAGTGAGTGTATTTTGACTTAGAAATACCTCTTGCAAGTTGTTATTTGAATAATTCAATATCATTAACAGTTTAAAGTTTCATTGGCTCTTTCTACTGGATAGTTGAGCTTTCCTGATTAATGGGAAAGACTCAATGTTGCCAAGTCTAATAACTCACCCAATTATAAGATTTGAATTAAAAAGTGAGTTTTATTTTCATTTTCTTTCAAGTTAATTCTGATTTAAGATTTTATTTTCTTCTATAATTAGTTTAAGTAGACTTTTTGGAACACACATTTAATTATCATAATGAATTACTACATTTTAATAGAAGAAATTGCACAGTTTTGGTCTAGAATAAGTTTTTAATGTCAAATTAATGATTTATATATGTATTGTAATGCATACTTTAATAATGGTGGAAGTTGAAACATTTTAATTTTTATGTATGAATTTTATATTCTAAACTTTGAATTTGCATTGACATTTAAATCTAGAGTCTATCATAGGGATTGCTCAATAATGTAGAATAAACATGTTTATTTTTAGCTTTTCTATTAAAACCTCATCCTTAAGATAAACATAAAATCAAAATAATAAGAAGTATAATTTTTACTTTTACGCATTTCCACTAAAAATAAGGCAGCTTATATCTAGTACTGATTATAGACATGGTTACTTGTGTGTTAATTTTATTATTTTCTTAATCTCAAAAGAGATACATGAATACCCAAGTAAAGTTACATAAATGCAGCTAAGCAATTTTTTAATGATCAGCAATATTACTGTGAATAAAATAAAATCCAGTGATAAATAGCACAAAAGAGGGGGAAGATGAAATACTGACTGGCTATTACAAAAGACTCCCTACACATGACATTAAAATGACATCCTTTGATGAGTTCAAGAGATTCCAAGGAACCACTGCTATCCTCACAACTGATGCTAACATCAGGAAACTTCTTTCTTTTTTGGCAGGGGGGTGGTCTTTTTATCTTCTGAAAATTGAGAGGAATGATTAACTGCTGAAACTAAAACAATAAAGACGGGGCAAGTTAATATTTGGCATGAATGCTCTAGAAAGAAAGAAAAATACACCAGGATGTCATGTAAAAAGGGGAAAAAATCTGAAAAGGCATAAAAATATTTCTCTACTATCTGGATTAAAAAAAGACACTTTGTGCTGGAAATTTAAAAAAGAGATGAGGAGCAGTAGCAAAATATTACAAGAAGGATTGACACAAATATAGTTGTGTCACAACATTCAGGCTACAGAAAAGTAAATAAAACTCTCAAACTGTAACTAGGAGAGAATCTAATTCCATTAAATATAATGCAATGATAGTAAATGAAAATTAATAATAGATTATTTGGTGAAAGCTGATGAAGTATAATACAAATTCTTTAAATATGTTACAAATATGAAATTTTAAAATTATCTGGTACATAAAAGGAATGCAAAAACTCCAGCCTAGAAGGATCTAAATTAGATAATATAGTTCTTCAACATTTCAGTGACAGTATCAGATCAATGAGGCAGAAAACTAACAAAGATATTTGGGACCTGAACTCGGCACTTGACCAAATGTACTTAACAGACATATACAAAACTCCCCACCTAAAAACAAAGGAATATACATTCTTCTCATCTTATTATAGTATATACTCTAAAATCGATCACACAATTGGCTATGAAACAATTCTCAGCAAATTAAAAAAAAAAACACACACACCATCTGCTCAGACCACAGCACAATAAAAACAAAAGTCAATACTAAGAACATCAAAACCATACAATTACATGAAATTAAACAACCTGCTCCTTAATGATTTTGAGGTAAACAATGAAATTAAGATAGAAAACTAGAAATTATTTAAAACTAATGAGAACCAAAGTACAACTTACCAGGACACAGCTAAACCAGTGTTAGAAAAGTTTTTAGCACTAAAGGCTCACATCAAAAATTTATAAAGACATCAAATTAACCTAATATGACCCTTAGTAGAACTAGGGAAACAAAAGCAAAGCCACCCCAAAGCTAAGAGAAGAAATAACAAAAATAAGAACTGAACTGAATGAAACTGAGATGTAAAAAACACACACACAAAAATAAAAAAAAATCCAGACACTGTTTTTTGAAAGAATAAATAGACCACTATAACAATAAAGGAAAAAAAAGAGAGAGAGAGAAGATCCAAGTAAACAAAATCAGAAATGACAAAGGTACCAGTGACTCCACAGAAATACAAAACCCCTCAAAGACAACTATGAACACATCTATGCATATAATCTAGGAACTCTAGAAGAAATGAACAAATTCCTGGACATATACAACCGTCTAAGACTCAAAAAGGGAGACACAGAATCCCTGAACAGGGTTAGAATGAGTTACAAAATTGATTCAAAAGAGCACACTAACCAGAAAAGGCTCAGGACCACACAAATTCACAAGTGAATTCTACCAGATGTAAAAGAAGAGTTGGTGCCATTCCTACAGAAATTATATCAAAAAATTGAGGATGAAGGACTCCTCCCTACCTCATTCTATGAGGCCAGCATCATTCTGATACCAACACCTGACAGAAGCACAACAACAAAAAAACATAACTTCAGGCCAAGATCCTTGATAAGCATAGATGCAAAAATTCTCAACAAAATACTAGCAAACCAAATTCAGGAACACATCTAAAGGCTAATCCACCATGATCAAGTAGGCTTTATCCCCAGGATGCAAGGGTGATTCAACACATACAAATCAATAAATGTTATGCGTTGCATAAACACAACTAAAACAAAACCCACATGATCATCTCAATAGATGCAGAAAAAGCTTTTGAAAAAATTCAACATCTTTTTGTGTTAAAAACCCGTAACAAACTAGGCACTGATAAAACATACCTCAAAATAATAAGAGTCGTTTCTGACAAACTCACAGCCAATGTCATACTGAATGGGCAAAAGCTGGAAGCAATTCTTTTAAGGACCAGAACAAGACAAGGAAGCCCATTCTCACCTCTCTTGTACAAGAAAATACTGGAAGTCCTAGCCAGAGGAATCAGGCAAGGGAAAGAAATAAAAGGCATCCAAATAGGAAGAGAGGAAGTCAAACTATCTCGGTTTACAGATGATATGATTCTGTATCTATTAAAACCCATAGTCTCTGTCCAAAAGTTTCTAGATCTCATAAACTTCAGAAAAGTTTCAGGATACAAAATCAATGCACAAAAATCAGTAGCATTTCTATACACCAACAATGTCTGGCCTGAAAGGCAAATAAAGAATGAAATCCCACTTACAATAACCACAGAGAATAAAGCATCTAGGAATACAGCTAACTAGAAAGGCAAAAAATCTCTACAACGAGAATTTCAAAACACTGCTGAAAGAAATCAGTGATAACAAAAAATGAAAAAGATTCCATGGCTTATGAATGGGAAGTATCAAAACTGCTAAAATGGTGATAATTAATAAAGCAATTTGCAGATTTCACGCTATTGCTATCAAGCTACCAATGACATTCTTCACAGAATTAGAAAAATCTATTTTAAAATTTATACAAAACCATTAAAAAAACAAAAAGCCTGAATAGCCAAGGCAATATTAAGCAAAAAACACAAAGCTGGAAGCATAATGTTACCGCATTCCAACTATATTACAGGACTACAGTAACCATAACAGCATAGTACTGGTACAAACACAAAAATATAGACCGATGGAACAGAATGGAGAGCCCAGAAATAATGCTGTACCAAATACAACCATCTCATCTTCGACAGAGCTGAAACCAACAAGCAATGGGGAAAGTTCAATAAATAGTGCTAGATGACTGGCTATTCATATGCAGAAAATTGAAACTGGTTACCTACCTTAAGCCACATACAAAAATCAAGTCAAGATGTATTAAAGACTTAAATGTAAAACCTGAAACTCTAATAACCTTGTAAAATAACTTAGGAAATATCATGGTCATATAGGCCATGGCAAACATTTTATGACAAAGACATCAAAAGCATAATTGACAAATGGTACCTAATTAAACTACACAGCTTCTGCACAGCAAAACAACAACAACAAACCTCAAACAACTAAACTACAAAAATGGAGAAAACATTTGCAAACTCTGCATCCGACAAAAGTCTAATATCCAGAATCTATAAAGTACTTAAACAAAACAAGAAACGAAAAAGAAAAGTGAACAAAGACATGAACAGGCACTTTAAAAGAAGATAGACATATGACCAACAGGTATGTGTGAAAATGCTCAGCCTCACTAACCATTAGAAAAATGCAAATCAAAACCAAAATGAGATACCTTCTTACATCAGTCAGAATGGCCATTACTAAAAAACCAAAAAGTAACATATACTTGTGAAGTTGCGGAGAAAAAGGAAGGTTTATACACTGGTGGTCGGAATGTAAATCTGCTCAGCCATTGTGGAGAACACTTCGGCAATTTCTGAGAGAACTTAAAATAGAGCTACCATTCAACCTAGCAATCCCATTATTGTGTATTGTTCTAATAATGGGATTAGAACATAATAATAATTACAATTCTACAAAAAGAAACATGTACACCTATGCTAATCACAGCACTATTCAAGACAGCAAAGACATGGAATCATCCTAAATGCCCATCAGCGGTAGACTGGATAAAGAAAATATGGTCCATATCTACCATGGAGTTTTATGCAGCCATAAATAAAAATGAGATCATCTTCTTAGTAGCAGCATAGATGGAGCTGGAGGCCATTATTCCAAGTGAACTAATTCAAGAACAAAAACCAAATACCACATGTTCTCACTTATAAGTGAAAGCTAAACATTGAATACACAGGGACACAAAGAAGGGAAAGACAGATACCAAGGCCTACTTGACGATAGAGTGTGGTGGGGGCAGGGGAGCAGATGGAAAATCTACCTGTTAGGTACTATACTATTTTCCAGGGTGATGAAATAATCTATACAGCAAACACTTCTGACATGCAATTTACCTATATAACAACCCTGCCCATGTACTGCTGAACTTAAGAATTAGAAAACAAATTCCTTGTTAATGCTTTAAAACTGGAAACACTTTAAATTCAACAAAAATTTAATTAAATAATGGTTAGCCAGTACATAATAAACACACAGATTGAGATAAAAGAGGCATTGGTGAGTTTACAAAAATAAATTGAGAGACAAAACAGTATCATTATAGGAAATCAAAGAAATGAGGAAAAAGCCGAAACTTTTACATATATGATAGAGTTAATAGAAAAATGATCGCATGAAATTTGAAGAAAAAATGAAAATAGAAGATTTCATAATGTTTAATGAATGAAAGTTTTTAGGAGTGACAGGAACTGTAAGTGCAGCTCCAAATGACATCCAACATTTATATAAATAAATAAACAAAAATTGACATACAACTTCCAACAATTAGAATTTCTCTGTAGAATTCAAGAAGTCTTAATAAAGTAAGTAAAGAAGAGTTTATGTATTTTGTTGGTTGGTAGAGGCAAAAATAAGCATGACCTTAGTGTTCTTCACAGCAGCTTTCAAAGTACCAAGACAACGGAAAAATTTTTACACAAAATTCTCAGGAAGATAAAAAGAGCATGAACCAAGAATACTATTCTCAGCTAATGTTTAAATAATACATTAATAAGCAAATATTCTCAATTGCTAAATAACTCAAACATAGAGAGAGAGGTTTCTGAGTGACAGAATTAGCCAATTAAGGGAGGAATTCAAATTTGAAATTCCCTGAGTTCCCCTTGCAAAAACTGTACATCACTACACCATTTACCCATTATTTGCAACAAATTACTCCACTACTTAGCAGCCTAAAAAATATCACACATGTGTGTTTACCCACTTTCTGTGTATTAAGAAAATTGGTATGTCTTAGCTGGGTCCTCTGCTTTAAGGTTCTCTCAGGCTGCCATCAAGGTACTGGCTGGGAATCCTGAATCCCAAAATCCAAAATCTGAAATGTTCCAAAATCTGAAACTTTTTGAGTGTCAATATAACAACTCAGTGGAGACTTCCACACATAGGTACTTAACAGAAACTTTGTTTTATGCACTAAATTATTTAAAATATTGTATAAAATTGCCTTCTGACTTTGTGTATAAGGTTGCTATGATTTGGTTCTGTCTCCTCACACTATAACACTTTGGATATATTCTATCTGTTTAGAAATAGTCACTAGATCCAAACCAGCTCTAAAGAGAGATATTATTTACGAAAGAGGATGCCACAAATAGTGGATCATTAGGAGATATTTTACAAATGGCCTTCCATCATCTATTGCAGATTCACCATTACATTGAGAACTACTAGAAATGTTAGGTAAAATTGTAAAATCAAAATCTTTTTGAGCACATTGGCGAGCTTTCAACACATCAGAGAATTGTGGGATCAATATTCCAAAGAGAAGGGACACACAAAAATTTAGTTCAATATTCAGCAACATTTTTACACTCAGGTCATCTCCCTTTTCAAAACGGAAAGATGCGAAAATTTTTTAAAACTAAGCACAGATTTTCACGAATTGTCATAGTTGAGAAAAAGATATTAACATTCAAGTACCATCTAGGAGAAGAGACTTTGTTACACACACCAGGCTTTTAGTTTGCAACTCACAGAACTACATCCTAGGAGTAAGAGAAAGCCACAAACAGAATGGCCCGGTGATATAAAATTCTAGTATCTAATACAAATGAAATAAAAGTTTGGAAAGAAAGGCAAAAGCAAACCTGGAAGATGGAAATATAATTGGAAAAACAGGTAAATGCTTTTTGATTACAGCACAGGTAACTTTTTCTCAGTCAAAATTAAACTGCTATGCAGAAGACCTACATTTATTTGAAAAATTACATGTTGAAATGCAGGCCAAATTAATCACCTCCGAAATATACATACAAAAGTATAATTTGAGTGAATTGCTTCACATAAAAAGAAATTTCTGTATTCTAATAAAAACTGCAATCAAATTCTCATAAACCAAGAAAGGTACATCAGCATTGTAGTTCATTATGTTAGAAGTTCACTTACAGAAAATTTCAGAATAAGTGTCTATCTGAATAGTTTGCCTCATTAAGTCCTAACCAGTTTGAATTTTGTTTTGTACATTTATACAGTTGTGCTCAGGTATTTATACTACAATGTGTTATCCTGTTTATATTATGCTTATCTATTTCACAAAGTATCTTTTTTTTTTTTTTTTTTTTTTTTTTTTGAGACAGAGTCTTGCTCTATTGCGCAGGCTGGAGTACAGTGGCACAATCTCAGATCACTGCAACCTCTGTCTTCTGGGTTCAAGCTATTTTCCTGCCTCAGCTTCCTGAGAAGCTGGGATTACAGATGCCCACCACCATACCAGCCTAATTTTTGTACTTTTAGTGGAGACAGCGTTTTACCATATTGACCAGAGTGGTCTGAACTCCTGACCTTGTGATCTGCCTTCCTCGGCCTCCCAAAGTGCACATGGTATCTTTTTTGCTCACATCAACTAAGCAGCAGTATACATACCCCACACTACAGCTTTTTCCAGTTCCTACTGACCACTGCTGCCTATGTTTTAAATTATCAGGGCTCCAACATTTACCTATTTACCTCCATGATGTATTTCCCCAATACTCATCATGAACCACCTTTCCTAACCCTTGACAACTTGAAACTCAGCCATCACTAGATTATGATTTTTAAAAAGATGAACAAACAATAAAAGAAACAAACAAACAAACAGAAATGAATGATAGCATGTCATCATAATGAAGTAAGAATTAGTTATCGTTGAATCCCATTGACTCATATCAGAACCACTTGCTGAACTTCATATTATGAAGAAATCGAACCCAAGCCTGCCCACCAGTTATTCTGGGAATAGAAGAAAATCCATTTCCTCTCAGTCTAAGGCTTGCTTTTTCACTCTGAACTCTGAAGTATTGGAGGAGGAAATGTCTATTTTCTCAGGAAAAGTCAAAATCCACTCTCTCCTGCCTCTGCCACCTCAGACTGTGCCTCGTTTCTGTGCCTCAGAAATACAATTCCCTAAGCTGCGGTGTATCTTTAAAAGCTGGCTTATTTATACGTACACAACATTTATTTTATTTTATTTTTGGAAACAGAAATAAAATCCCATATGTCTCTTAGGCTCTGTTACAGTGTTTCTTCAGTGCCATGGGGCAAAAAACTCAGGCTCCCATTCCCGTTTAATAAGGTGTGAATTCCCAACTTCTTGTGAGCAAGCGCTTCTACAACAACACAAACCCTTCCCTAGAAAGATTATGCTCAGGAATGTATTAGTCTAAGATTTCAATTCAGAGAAATTCGCAAAAAAGATGGCACATCTTTTGTCTAATTCTCAAATGAAGTAGTTTTGATAATATATCTAATTTAGAATAAAATAACTCTTTGATTATGTTTTTCATTTTTCGACTTACAAGAAATCCCATGTCCTTAATGTGTGAAGGAGACTGAATAATTTAGGAGAGTGCCTTGACAAACACCTAGGACGTGACTGCTCCAGTACATATTGTTATTGTTTTCTATGTGAATAAAATTAGTATAGAATAATGTTGATCTAAGGAAGCCTCAAGAAGGTAGATCTCATAGATTGGTAAATATGTAACCCCGGGTAACACTGAAAATAACAAAATGCTTGGTTTGGGCACTAAAGGGAAAAAGGAAATGACTATTTTAAGTATAGGCCTGAGATCTTAAACAAATTTATATCCACAATCACTGGGTTCTTTGCTAAAAAAGTATAATTCTCACAGGAAAAAATCCAAGGTATGATGACTCCTTTATCTATTAGGCTATGGAATTTAAGAGGATATTGTACATGTTTGGGACCAATAGAATTTTTGTGGGTTTAGGCAGAGACATGGTCAGGCTCTTTCTATTCTTGTCTTTCCCATCTAATTGTTTACATACATCTGAAGTTTTCAGATGAACGCGTTTAATATAGTACTGAGAGACCTAGGATTTTATCCCTGTTAACTATTCTAAATTTGTCTCAATTTCTGTCTTAGGCTTTGGAAAGTTTTTATTAGGTATAATACTTGAGACAAAGGCTTATAATTATTTATGCAGGACTTTTCATGGCTCTGATGGGATTTTTTTTTTTTCAGTAAATAATTGAGATTCTGGGTTTTCTGGCCACATAGGAGGGTATGCAAGCAGATCAAAATGAAGGGTAGAAGGAGAAGGAAATAAAGGAGCATAATATGGGAAAACAAGAATGGTGAGAGAAAGGTTATTGGGTTAAGTTTTTCAAATGTTAAATTTGTTTTAGTTAAAGTATCTTTTAGGAAAGCAAATCTGAAATCTGCTTTTCGTTGGAACTTTCTTCATACCAAGACAAATAGAAGGACAATGGGATGTTTTGCTTCCTTTTGGCCCTCAAATGCTGTTCCAGTGGGAAAAGAAAAGATTATGCCAAAAAAAAAAAAAAAAATCCCAAACATATCACCAGGAACTTAAATTATCTGGAAATATTATGACATATAGAAAGATGCATACACAAATGTGGCTTATAATGTGAATATGCATCATGAACACAAGTGTAACCCACAGGACATGCCTACTTGTACTAAATTGAACCTCTGAAAGTTTGGCAACAGTTGGCTCAAAGTTTTGTTTCTGCACCTCATGTTTGGAGCTCATGAACTACAGTCTGCTTGCCTTAAATCTCAAACACAGCCATCAGTGACTCCCAGGAGAAGAAAAGTCTACAGGATAGATCTCCCCCAGAATCAAACTCTCAGTGACAAAACAAGACTAAACTAAGGAATGTTCTCAAATGTTTCTGATACAGACTTCAAAGCCAAATGTGTCCTGCAGTGATGCTGATCTGAGAAGACCACCTGAACACACTGGCCCAAGGATTGCGCTAAAGACGAATATCTCTTTTCCTCTACTAATCCTACTTCCCGTAAACTTGCTCTTAATGATTTACAACAAAGAAGACAGACAAGCACAAAAAGTAAGATTTTTAGTAATGAGGCAGGTTTCCACCAAAAATAAATTTTTTTCTGGGCATGAAAGTCATATCAACTCTTACAGTTAAATAGTACTCATGTTCATTTGAATAGTCTTAATATGCTGCCTGGCTGTATATGACAAAGTTCTCACATATGACCTATACATCCATGATTTATGTAAACAAGTACTTTAAAAAATGTACTAGAAGGGTACACACTCAAACAATAAAGATAGATACAACTAGTGTGGTGACTGGCAAAAAAGATGGTGACCATAGGAAACTGTCTTCATTTTTATTTTTTGAAATTTGTATTTTAGTAATATTTATATTTTGATTGTGTAATTAAATAAAATATATATTTAAATTTACTTTTTCTGGGCTATTATTCCTTTGTACCGTCGTATATATAATTAAACCATGTAGTGAGTAAATTTTTATTTAAAAAATTAATCCTTCACATAAATGATTTTTTCTGAACTATTACTTCATATTAATATTCAAACTTAATTATCTAAATTCAATTTATTAAGCCAAAATTTTTAAAAAGCATGATCAAAATCCCAAAGCAACACAAATGCTGAAGAGTAACAATTAAAATAGATTCACTATAAACGTATTTAAATAACAAGTATTACAACTAAGTTTCAGTCTCATGTGGGAATATAAATGCAGTTTCTCTCAGTAAATAAAATAAAATGTTTACAGCTTAATTTCCTAATATCTTTCAGGACTCACAGATGTTTCATAGAAACCGTGTGCTGATGTGTTAAGTTGGCTATATTTCTTTAAATTAATGTGTATGTATTATATATATATATATATATATGTGTGTGTGTGTATATATATATAGTCTCATATATAGTTTAACACATAGGAGTTTGGATGTTAATAAAGATTTACATGTGCATTGGTTTGCTATGGCTGCCATAATAGAGTACTTTGTGGCTATATTTGACCATTTTCATGTTGCTGATAAAGACATACCCAAGACTGGGTAATTTATATAGAAAAAGAAGTTTAATAAACTCACAGTTTCACATGGCTGGGAAGGCCTCATAATCATGGTGGAAAGCTAAAGTCATGTCTTACATGGTGGCAGGCAAGAGAGAAAGGAGAGCCAAGTGAAAGGGGGTTTTCCTTATAAAACCATCAGATCTTGTGAGACTTATTCACTACCACAAGAACAGTTTGGAAAAAACAAACCACTGCCATGATGCATGTCCCACTAGGTCTCTCCCTCGACATGTGGAACTATGGGGGCTACAATTCAAGTTGAGATTTGGGTAGGGATAAAGCCAAACCATATCAGTGGCTTAAACAATAGAATTTTATTTTCTAATAATTCTGGAGGAGAAATTCAAATTCAAGGTGTCACAGGTTTGTTTTTGCTGAGGTTTCTCCCTCTGAATTAAGATGGCCACCTTCACCCCATGTCTTTACCTGGTGTTCCTGTGTCTATATGCATCCCCTGCTAACTCTCCTGTATGTCCTAACCTCCTCTTCTTACAAGGACATCGGTTTGATCAGATTAGGGCCTGTTTTAACAGTCTCATTTGTAACTTAACTCATTAATGGCTCTGCCTCCAAACACAGTAATGCTGAGGTACCAGTGGCAAAGGCTTTAATATATTAATTTTGAAATAATCCAAACTCACACTGTTTTAAAAATATCTTTGCTGGGCATGATGGCCTATACTCCTCGCATTTTGGGAGGCTAAGATGGGTTATTGCTTGAGTCCAGGAGTTTGAGATCAGCCTGGGAAACGTAGTAAGACCCCATCTCTACAAAATATAAAAATTAGCCAGGAATGTGGTATGCTTCTTTAGTCGTAGCTACTTGGGGGTCTGAGGTGTGAGGGTCACATGAGCCTGGGAGTTTGAGGCTGCAGTAAGCTGTGATCACGCCATTGCATTCAGTAAAACAATATTTTACTACTATACACGTGTGTGTGTGTTTATATATATGTGTGTGTATATATATATATATATATATACACATATATACACACACATACACATAACATTATACAATGTGTCTATATATAATTCTCAGTCCATATTTCATATCATGCTTCTAACTTGAAATGGATTTATAATTGACTAATCAATTTTTCATAGTGTAAGAATAACTCATACTGTTAGAATAATTAATTGGGAGGCTATTAGACTGACTTGGCTCTAGGTTTTAACTCAATCAAATCAAGACCCATTTCAGAATGGTCATAGCCCAGGAAAAAAAAACTTAAGTGTACCTAATCGGAAACTACCCACTACTCTCTAACTTGGAACTTTTCCAATCAGAAACTGCCAAATATCTTCTAACAAGGGACTTTCCACTGTAATCAATCAAACATTTCCTTTGAACACCTTGTTTCATGAACACCTTATAGAAGTTTTTCCTTCATATTCCCTCATAGAACCCTGAACCACTGTGCTGCCTAAATCATGAATAAACATTTATTCATTTATAATGGGCACATTAAAATGTTAATGTGCCCATTTTATCTAAACAGTTTTAACATCAGCATTGTAGGCATAGCTATTTTATCATATTGAGGTACTATAGCTCTTGAAAGTAGCAAGGGACTAAGAATGATACAGTTTATGACAAAAATTAAAGAGGTACGGATACTTTAGATGGGAGGGGGTCATGGTGCTAGGATGTTCTTGCCCTTAAAACTATGCCCCCTCGTGGACCCAGAAAGAGAACACATTCCCTCACTCCTCCCTCTGAACAGGAAAGCTCAACTGCTGTTGGACTTACAGAAGTCAATTCTCTTTAACTACTTCCTGCTGAAATGGGGCATAGAAGGGGCCTTCAGTTGAGGTTTCCTCCAGAGGGGAGCCTTTCAGGGGTGCACGTTGATCTAGAGGTCCACAATAGAGCCCACAAGCCAAGGACATCCAGGGTTCCAGTGGCAGGATTATTTGTGACCTTATGGCTCTATAAGAAACGAAAGTGACAAAGTGGTCAAAGATGAGAGGCCCAGAGGCTAACAAATACAGGATAGCTATAAAGGAGCCTAGGAATTCAAGACTGACTCCAGCAGGGACTTGAACCAGCAACCTTACAATTGTAGATGCTACCCTTAACCCCTTCGCCATTTTGACCACTTGTGTTAAATGAAGGCAGAAAGCTTTCTGAAGCCATATTTTGAATAAGAATGCTGCACCCTGAGGCGATGCGGCCTACCTAAAAAGGGTTGACGGCCAGCAGCCGCTTCTTTTCTTTCAGCCAGCAAGCACACCCAGAGAAAAAACGCAGCTTTGGATTTAAAGGCCGCGTTTACAGCTGCTGCTGGGTCAGCCATGAGTTCCCCCGCCCCCCGTGGCTTTCAGTCACCATGTTGATGCCACCACAGCCTCCTGGAAGGTTGGCCACTCCCCAGGCTGCTGCCCACACAGGGACCCATAGCCGGCAGGTGAACCGACCGGGGAA
This sequence comes from Sapajus apella, assembly GCF_009761245.1. Classification (NCBI taxonomy): domain Eukaryota; kingdom Metazoa; phylum Chordata; class Mammalia; order Primates; family Cebidae; genus Sapajus; species Sapajus apella. The sequence goes on along the minus strand of NW_022436948.1, from coordinate 24,764,366 downwards.
GCCTTTTTACACTGCTGCCTGGGGCTGGGGAATGCCAGAGAGGCCTACCAGAGCCACACGCCAGGCCACCGTGCTCCCTGGTCCCCTGTAGGCTTGGGCTGTACCTCGCCCTGGCCGCTGTTTTCTCCCTGCCTGCAGTGCTGGCGGCTCCGGCTTGCTGCAGGCACCTGAGCCCACCTATGGGGCTGGGCCATGTTCTCTGCAGTTCCCGCAGGCTGGCAAGGAGTGAAAGGCCCGGGGGCAGTGCTCGGCCACTCCGCCCCACAGTCAAAACACGGTGCTTTTAGTTCCGGCCAGCGGCGCCTGCGCTCTGCACTGCTGCCCTGGTGTTCTTAAAGAAACAGGACAGAATGGAGCCGGTTTTACTCACAATTTTGAATTCTTTGACTCCGGCTGTACCCCTTTCCTGGCTGTACCCCTCTTCTGGTGTACCCCTCTCCTGGCTAGCTCGCCAAAATTTTGGGGTTCAGGGGTTCAGGGTGCCCTCAGCTCCCCTGAAAAGATGTTTTTCCAGGTTCTTGGTCTCCTGCCCTCTCAAGAATGAAAGAGGGGACCACGGCACACTCTGCAGTAAATGCAGGACTCAAAAGTGTTTGTAGAAAGTGATTTATTTAAAGAGAGAGAGAGAAACAAGAGGAGAGAAGGAAACAGCTAACTCTCACACTGAGTGAGAGAATCCAGAAAGATGGAATCCAGGAGAGGAAAGCAGCTCCCACACTGAGTGGAAGGGAAGAGAGAGAGAAGGGGAAGACAGGCTCCCACGAGCGAGTGTGGAAGGGGACTCCAGAGGGAAATCCAGGAGAGAGAAAAACAGCTTCCACGAAGGGAGTGTTCGTGGAAGAGGACCCAAACATGGCGTCCCAGATGTAAAGTTTTTAAATAGTATCTGTAAATAATATTCTCTAAAACAAAAATAATGCCCAACATTTGACATATGAGACTAGAATTATAGTTTCAGTGGAAACTATAAGAAGTTCTATCTTTATTTATAATTTTCAAAGTCTTTCATGGAAGGTCATAAGACAAATAAAAACTTTTATCTCTCAATTACAAAACAAAATACAGCAGTATTATATTTGTAACTATATAATTAAATATGATTTCTATTCCAATGAGCCATAATTATTTTGATATACATCCTTTGTTCCTTTGGAAAATGTGATTTTTCATTACTAATTTCTTGCAAGTAGGAAAAGAACAAGCTGATAAGTTTTTCTTTTTTCAAATAATAAATGTGAAGAATTATATTTGATTTTGAATTCTAGCATGCATATTGTCACTTAAGAGTCAGTATGGAAAAGTAACATTTTCCATAAGAATGTCCTAATATACCTACTACCAATTGTTACTGTCTTAGGCAAAAGCCTAATGGGTTATTTTTCCTTTCTGAACCACTTCAAAACATACTAGAATAATCCTACTGCTCTTATATGTATGTGTAAGACACATGCAATTTCCCCAAATAGTCACATTAAAACATGTAGCAACATTTTTAATATTTCCGTAACCAGCAGAACTACATGGAAGAGAGTTTATCTAAATTTGCATTAGTAGTATTATGAGATAGGCTGAATAATTAACCTCCCCTAATGTTTGTATCCTCATCCCCAGAACTTGTGACTATGTTACCTGAAGTAGCAAAATAAATTTTGCAGATGTGGTTAAGACAACAACCTTGACATGGAAAGATTATCCTGGATTATCTGGATGGGCCAATGTAATGACAAGCGTCCTTGTGAGTGGGAGGCCAGAGGTTTAGAGTCAAGGACAGAAATGTAATGACAGAAGCAACTATCAGGGTGATAGAACTCTTGGAAACATCCATGAGCCAGGGCTGGAGAAACCCAAGAAATCAAATCATCCTTTAGAGCATCCAGAAGAAATGCAGCTACCTCCTTGACTGTAGCCCATTGACACTGAAATTGGTATTTACACATAGATGTAAACTTTGTTTTTCAACAAATGTGGAAAGGCAAATCAGTGAATAAATAACAGCCTTTTTAAAAATTGTGCTGAAACAACTGAACAAGAACAAAGCCAAAAAGATAAACTTCATACCTCATACATATGCAAAAATAAACTCTAAAGGATCATATATCTAAAGTTTAAACACGTAAAACTATGAAACTTCTGAAAAAAATATGAGAAAATCTTTGTGACCTTGAGTTAAGGAAAAATTAGCTATAACACTAAAAGCAATATCCACAAACAAAAAAAATTAGTTGGAATTCATAAAAATTAAAACTTTCTACTTTTTGAAAGATAGTCTTAAGAGACTAAAAACACCACAAAGAATATTTGCAAATTACAAATGACATTTAATTATAGCTAATTGAAAAACTTGCATCAGAATATATTTTAAAACTGTCAAAACTCACTAAGAAAGCAAAGATCCTAGTTGTTAATGTAAAAACTGGGCAAGCCAGACGTGCTGGCTCACACCTGTAACTCCAATACTTTGTGAGGCTGAGGAGGGCAGATCACATGAGGTGGGGAGTTCGAGACCAGCCTGACCAACATGGAAACAATCCATCTCTACTAAAAATACAAAATTAGCTGGCGTGGTGGCACATGCCTCTAATTCCAGCTATTCAGGAGGCTGAGGTAGGAGAATCACTTGAACTCGGGAGGTGAAGTTTGCAATAAATCAAGATTGCGCCATTGTACTCCAGCCTGGGTAACGAGTAAAACTCCATCTCAAAAGAAAAAAATCAACTGGGCAAAATATTTGAACAGACACATCATCAAGAATATAAGATATAAGAACATAGAAAATGCTCACCATCATCAGTTAATATTGCTTAACATTTAATGACCTGCAAATTAAACCTCAATGCCCACTTATTAGAATAACTAAAATTAAAAAGATTGACCATACCAATATCGGTGATTATGTAGAGGAAATGAAACTCTCAAACACTGCTGGTGAAAATATAAAGAGGATATTACTATTTTGGAAAACAATTGAGCAAGCTTTTAAAATATTAATCAAGTATATGCTTCATATGAAAACAAACAATTCCACCATTCAGTTTCTAAGTGTTCATGTAAGAGAAATAAATGAATCTGTTCATAAGACTTCTACAAAAATGGCAGCAAAATCTTTGCTTGTAATAAATAATCTAGTGGCCCTGAACAGGTAACAGGTGTGTAAATGAACTTTATTTTGTATCTGTAATGCAGTCCTCCACAGCAATACAAAGGAATTAACTATTGATACACAAACTACATGGATGCATCTCCAAATAATTACACTGAATGGAAAAAGTGAGAAAGAAGTAGTTCGTTTATTGCCATTACATTTACCAAATTTTCTAGAAAGTTCAAACTAATTTTTAGTGTCAGAAAGCAGATCAGTGACTGCCTGGGAATGGCTCACTAATGGGAAGAAAGAACCATCAAGGAGCACAAATCTTTTGAGGTGCTTCATAGATGCGCTGTGTTAACTGTATTTGTGATTTTAAAACTTTACATATATATAGGTATATATATATATATATATATATATCTCAAATGGTACACTTTTAATATGTGCAATAAATTATATATCAATTATAATACAATAAAGCTGTTTTTAAAAAGCTGAAGGTAAGTGAGGGTTGAATAATTTCCCCAACTTTCCCACCAGTCTTGCGTGAAAGCAGGTCACAGAGCAAATTTGCCACAGGTGACAACATTTATTATCAAGTAGGTGCAAAAAGAATCACACACCTTGTTCTGTACGCTTAATTTGGTTCCAACATTCTATCTTTTTAGGTCTTCCAACTACATTTCACAGAAAAATTTTATTTAAAAACAGTATTATTTAGGCAGAATTCAGCTACTCGTATGGTCATCAACGGACAACAAACTCATCTAATCTATGCTTGGACAATGAAGAAACCACAAGCCATACCAGACAGACGTGGAGGAGCTGCAAACCTTACCTCCTGCATGAGAATTCGCAAAGAATATGACCTGCGAAGTCACTAATGCTAGATGACCTAGATGAGCGTGTGTGCAGCAGCTGAGGCCTACTGTTGCTCGGGAAAGGCGCATGCGCGGCAGGACGCCCAGCTTCCTCCCCTCCGCCCCTCCCTTCCCTCTCGCCAGGTGTGCAGCAGCTGACGCCCCGCGACCTAATGCTGGAGGTCCAGAGCTGGGGGTGGAAATCAAACAGACGATGACCTTTCCTTTCCCTGCGCGGCATTCCCAAGTAAAAACGCATTTAAGACCAATAGCGTCATTTCCGATCCCTGCTCCCCACCCCACCCCCAAGCCCGGGCAGTGAATTTAAATGCCCTGTTTCAGGATTTTTCGCTGTGTACAGAGAGAATGCTGTGAGCTACAGCCAAAGGGTTTTCTAGATTATACAGTATTCTCCCTTACGCCAAAGAAAGGAGTACCTTTAAAATACTTTATCCAAATCTTCTCTTAACACTGATAGTAGTAAATAAGAGCCCAATTCTTAATTCATTATGCTAGCAAGTCACTATTTTCAGCCATGGCAACTAATTATTAAATTATTAGCAAAAACTCTAATATTAAAGATAAAAGAAATTGAAGCACTTGAAGTAGCCACTGGTGGAGTACAGCCACCTTGATTTGAAGGTGGCCAGCATAGCCCTGGCGTATAAAGAGCTGAGCAGGGTAACTTGCTAAACCCAGAGAAAAACAGACTACATTCACAAGTATATAATGCTGCCTAAACACAGGTATATTAAAATAAATCAAAAACATCTTAGCAAAAGGTTTATTTTCCATTATATAGCACATACAATGAATGAACTGGCTTCCAGAGGATCACCTTACTACCAATCTTTTGTACCAACCATATGGCTCCATTCTACCAACAGCTAAAGGCTGAATAAAATTAAGTTGTAGATTAGATAAATAAATGAAAATTATACTCTATAACATTTCGTAAACTTTAATATGATAACAATCACCTGGGACATTCGATAGTACATTTTTCAGCACTTTTCTACATAAATTATTTTTCAGTTTGAAGAAAAGTTCTGGAGAATTAAAGATTTTACCATTTTAAAGAGAATTTTTATTCTCAGGGGAGTTTGGGAAACACTGCAGGTGTGTTTTATAGCACAAATTCCTCATCAGTAAGAATACTGTAATAATTGTTTTTCATGAGACTAAAACTCTCCCTTAGTATTTTAATGCATTGTCTATTTTCTCTATTTCTTACATGTACAAAAAATAAAGACATACAAAGAAATTTACTATAACTCTCTGTTTCTTGTATCTCATTCTCATGCCACACTCTGTAATGACTCTCAAAGTTATAATTTACTTTGACTATAGGTTTCATTACAACAGGTCTCAATAAGTTTTTCAAGAAAATCCTTCATAGAAAATATGAAGAATTGACTCTTAGCCTCCATTCTGCCTTTCTTTTAGCCAGGAAATTTAGAAAAATAATAACTACCTTTCCTGGGTTCCCTCCCTTATAAGTTTTGTGTGATATTGTGTTAGTCTGTTTTCATACTGCTATAAAGAACTACCTGAGACTGCACAATTTATGAAAAGAGGTTTCATTTACTCCATAGGCTTAGCAGAAAGCATGACTGGGAGGCCTCAGGAAACTTACAATGATGGCAAAAGGGGAAGGGAAAGCAAGGCATGTCTTACATGGTAGCAGGAAAGGTGGGTTGGGGGAAGTGACACACTGTTTTAAACCATCAAATCTAGTAAGAACTCACTATCACAAAAATAGCATGGAGGAAACCACCGCATGATCCATTTACCTCCCACCATATCTCTCTCGTGACATGTGAAGATTACAATTTGAGGTGAGATTTGGGTGGGGACACAGAGCCCAACCATATCAGATATCTAAGATAGAGGTAATGAAAGCTACCTGTCTGCTATTTTTTATTGCGATCAAGTGAAATATGGAATGTGAATATTTGTATAAGATTGGGATGGCCAGATTTTGTAGTCCAGATTAATGAATGTCAAATGGCAGGAGTGATAGTAATGACTCAAACAAGCAGGTTTCTCATCTAGGTATCCAAGCATTAGTGACTTAGTAGATTATATTCTTTGCCAATTCTCATACAGGAGGTAAGGTTTGCAACTCCTCCACTTATGTCTGGTATGGCTTGTGGTTTCTTCAACCAATGCAGCAAAAGTGATTTCAAAACTGTTCTGTGAGTACCCTTTAAAAGAACTGAGAGTTTCTGTTACATTCTTCTTGGATTCTGAAGTCACAGTATAAAGCCTACCCCCAGCCACACTGAGAGCCTGCGTGGAGAGATAGAAACACATTTCTGGGCTATGTTCAGTGTTCTAAAACCACCCTGCAGAGTCAGACCAGCAGAAGCCTCAGATATCTTGAGGGAGAAGTGAGTCATACTTACTGTTGCCCTTTCCAATTTCCTGTCTGATGGGGTTGTGAACTATAATAATAATAATAATAATAATAATAATAATACTTTGTGGTTTTACAACTATGAAGATTTGAGGTGATTTGTTACACAGTAGTTGAACACAACCGAATTTAGTTCTAGAACTGATGTGATATCTGGACAAAAATCTTAATATGGAGCACTGGCTTTGGAACTGGGTAGCTGGAACAAGCAGACAAGGTCTTGAAGAAATTGTTACTCAAAGCTTGGAAATACCTTGAGGAGACTGAGTGATAACTTGAAAGACACCAAAGAATATGTCCTTGGAGACCAGTGAAAAGCAACCTTGCTTTTATATTGTAGAAAGTTTGTAAAAACTGTTCCTTCTGGTTATATGGAAAATGGTATGCCTAATGAACTCATGGATTTGCATGGGTATAATTCTAAGCAGACGTAGGAAGTGCCAGTTGTCCTCTTCAAGCATTTTATGATAAATTACAAGATAACTAAAGTGAATTACAAAAGGAACTGTTTACTTTTCAAGGAGAATTTGATGGAAATATTTCTAACTCAAGACTCCTTGAGATCCAAACTAAAATTGTATCTTATTCTCTATTCTCTCTGCATAGCAAGAGACTATCAAGTGAAAATGAACAGGAGTCCTCAGTGCACGTATAAATTTCATGTCACTTCCAGACTTCAGTGTAAAAATCTCAAGGGTGTAACAGTAAGTCAATCTGTTGAGAACTTTGAAAGATTTAAGACAATACTTCATAGAAGCTTTCAGCTAGAAAAAAAGTATTCAAAGGGTTTTGAGGGTATCCTTTATGGACCATGACTTTGAGGTATAAAAATAAACCTAGATCTTCTCTCATGTCTTTCTTAGCAGAACATTCTCAAAATTAAAAACAAACAAACAAACAAACAAAATCCTCAAGGAAAATATACAAAATATTTTCAGTTTATCAGATTAAAGATAAAGCCAAGGAAGTGTTCACAAATTCTTAATCAGGACTTTACAATTTCAGAGGCAACAGTCTTTCCAAATACGTTTAGAATGTATCTCACAGGAGCATATATTTAACAATAGGACTTCTACGCACTTAGGATATTGTCCTAGAGCAACCTAACAGAGGGCTCAAAGTAGAAAAGTAACTGTCTTAGAGATATTTGTAGATGTGGCACTTTCTAATAAAGTATACCCAATACATTTTACCAGAAACCTCCAATGATTTTAAGATAATTTTATAGGTATAGTCTTCTCTACTTTAAAATAAGGAATATAGTATAATAGAAAAGGATTTGGATTTATAAAATCCAACAGGCAAGAAGCAAGCAGAAAAGGCTATTCAGCTGTAAGCATAGTACATTTCTTATGAAAAAGGAAAAATGACCCAGAAGGCAAAAGATGAGCACAGATGGCAAGACTGGAAAATATAGATAATTATTCTAAAGGAAGAGTATGGCACTGAGCAACAAACTGATGACATGTGTCTCACTGGATTTCAGAACTTCTATGGACCAGTGACTGTCAGGTATACCCAGTTTCCCACAATGCTAGGTGGGCATGCTCCTGAAGTTATTCTGTGCTTTCTCACATAATATATTGGAAATATGTGAAAGAGGAGCAGAAAAACTCCTCCAGTTAATAATCTGCAGATTAAGAAGACCTGTAATTGAGGAATGTTACCCAAGGAATTTGATTTGCACTTAGACTTGATTTAGACAATGACATCAGGAGCTTGAGCCTGAGTCAGGGCTATAATGAGATGGGACATTTGTATACTAAAATATGTAAATAGTTTGTTGCCAAAGGGTAGATTTTGGTGGATTGATGACTGCTGCAATTTATTTGAATCTCTTCCATCTTGAAAGTTAGAGTGTATGCAGCGTCCCTTTTAACATAAGCTAACCTATGACAGCTTTGACCAATAAGGTCTGATGAATTGACGCTATGACCCTTCGAGACATATTTTCAAGAGAGCTGAGAGTTGACTATGTCTCTTTCTTGAATTGTCAAGCTAATCTAGCAGAGAGAAAGAGAAAGAAAAAGTGAGGGGGGGTAGAGAAAGAGAGACGGGGCAGATAGGGGAGGCATGGAGAGAGATTGAGGGAGAGAGAAACAAAGAAATATCAATTCAGTTAGCCTCTAGAATTTCAATCTTTGTTTGAGTCATCCAAGCAGAGGCACCAAACACAGGGAATTGAAACAAGCCAGCCAGCTGTGCCAGTTCTGAGTTCTTGATCCGCAGAATACTGAGATAAAATAATGTCAAATTGTTATTAGCTATGTTTTCTGACAGTTTATACTCATCAATAGATTAACCTTAAGCCTTACTTTGAAAAATCTTAGAATGATCCTGTGTTCAATTCTAATTCATGCAACTTTTCAAATAGTCTCTCACTGAAAACAAAATTATTCTAAGTAACAGTGGCTTCAAGGTTGTTTCAATAATGAATGCTACTTAGCTATTGGTTGAGAATCATCAGAAAATTTATGTCATGGGCTGAATTGTGTTCTCCTCAAAATTCATACGGTAAAGTTCTAACCACCAGTACTTCAGAATTTGACTGTATTCAAAAAGATGGAATTTCAAGACGTTATTAAAGTAAAATAAGGTTCCTAATCCAATAAGACTATTTTTGAGGAAGTGGAGATTAGGGTACATTCACACACTGAGGAAAGACCATATGAAGACAAAGGGAAAAGAGGACCATCTGCATACCAAGGAAAGTACCCTCAAAAGACTTCTAGCCTCCAGAACTGTGAGAAAAGAAATGTACATTATTTAAACCACACTGTCTGTAGTATTATTTATGGTACGCCTAGTCAATTAATACAGTCTATTTCTTCAGAAGTGAGACTTCTGAAGTCTTCTCCCTTGGTATGAACTTTTGTATTACACCTGCACTGTTTACTCTCTTGAAGCAAATCAAGTACGGCTCAGGACCTAGTTCTCATCATTGGCAATAAGCCCAAGATTTGTTAATTATTTGACCTTCAACCTTTTCCCTGGATGTCTGTCTGTTTATATAAATCCATCATTCTATGTACAGTTAGATATCTATATATCTGTCTTTATAGATATCTAGATATATATCTGTGTGTGTGTCTGTGTGTGTGTGTGTGTGTGTGTGTGTGTGTGTGCATGAGACAGGACTTGAGGAACCAGGATATGAGAAAGAAGAGGAGCTCCCCATTTCTAAGTTTGTTTTTATAGCGTCTGATTCTTTATTTGTCCAGTCACTTTAAAGGCAGAAAAGTCAACTACCTCTGTTCTTAGTTAGGATACATGAATGTGTATTTACATGTTAAAGCTTATAAACTCCCAAACACCAGAGGCTAATCCTCACAGGCACTGATGAAGCTATTCCTGTGACAGATCTGGAGTGGACTCCATTATCTGTGACCACTAACCTGTCCTCATTCAACTCATGGAATGAAACCTGGGGAAGTATTATATTCAGGAGTGATGGTCATGTGCACAAGGGAACAGGAATGAGTTAGGACATTCCCTGTTAGTTTCTTCTCCCAGCACACCACGCTCCAATGACTTCTGATAAAATTTAGGTTAGGCCCTTATCTTGATTTGAACATGAAAACTAAAGATACCTTGCACACTTGCTTAGTTTCAGGTTTTTCAGAATATCTACTTTTTTCCATTTTGAAAAATAAATGATCGACTGGGCGCGGTGGCTCACGCCTGTAATCCCAGCACTTTGGGACGCCGAGGCAGGTGAATCACCTGAGGTCAGGAGTTTGAGACCATCCTAACCAACATGGTGAAACCCCATCTCTACTAAAAATACAAAAGGAAAAAATTAGTCAGGCGTGGTGGCAGGCACCTGTAATCCCAGCTATTTAGGATGCCGTGGCAGGAGAATTGTTTGAACCCGGGAGGCAGAGGCTGCCGTGAGCAGAGATTGCACTTACTACACCGAGATCCCACCATTTCACTCCAGCCTGGGCAACAAGAGTGAAACTTCATCTCAAAAAAAAAAAAGAAAAGAAAAGAAAAAAGAAAAGGAAATGATCGTAACTCTTCCCTTGTGGGATGAGTAAAAGAGTTATTTTACCACAAAACTGGCCTGGTTAGCATATACATGAAGTGATGATGGAGGGAATAAAGGATGAAAATTTACCTTTGACTATTCTGAGGCATATTATATGCCTCAGAATATCAAGTCAAAAAAATACTTGATAATTTTTCAATAGGATTCCCATTGTGAAAATCAATAAATAGATTGATAGCTTTATAGATTAAGTAGAAATTGCATTCCTCTGATACACTTATTTTCTTATTCTAAAACTGTACTTCTTACCACTTAATATCCCCTCTTCATTCTTTTTTTCCCTGCTGAAAATCTAATGAGATCAAATCATACTTTAGGGAGGCACTGCTATTATTCTAGCCTCTAAAGGTGAAATAGACATGAAGTTGCATTTTAGCAATTTGAGCATGTTCTTATGTATGGTCAAGGAAATAGGCTTGAATGATTTCTGATTATAAGCAGTTTAAATTACAATAAAATTTTAATTTAACAAGTAGGTAAATTAATGAAACTGATAAACCTCAATTAAGATATAATTTATTTCCTCTGGTTTATTAAAATTGATGAGTGTTATAGAATTCTACCATTATATATAAATAATTACAAAAGTATTACATAATTATTTAACAGAAATTTGTCTTATTTTAATGTACACTCTATTTAATGAAGTTAAAACAATAGCTAAATAGTAAGCAAGAGAAAGAGAAAGAGAAATGGAGTTCCAAATTTCTGAAACTGTATAGATAATTGGCATGTGTAAAATTTGGACTGACAGTCATAAATTTTTATCCTCCAACGTAATATTTTATTTCCTTAATATGTCAGCTTAAAGCAAAACATATTACCAACATCAAAATTACACAATAAAATAATTTTTATGTTGTGTAGTTTTTATATTGTCCTAACTGATTTCAGTGATTCAAATAACTATTCTAGCTTGTATCAGTTGAAAAATCTAAGAATAGTTGATATGAAAATATTTTCAGTGTGTCTCACTTTGTATAAATCAACTCATGACTTTGATCATTGAGATAGTTACCTCATTTGTTGGGTATGCCCACTTAAATCATGAACTGCTATTGCCTAAAAGATCTGACCGTCTTTTACATCTTTTTTTTTTCCTACAGGATATTTTATCCTAACAACAAATTATATGTATTGAAAAGTATAAACTGACATATTTGGTAAATTAACAGAGGACCTATTATGAAAATAAGAAGAGCAAGAACACAGCAGGTAAAATAGTGGTAAGATATGAGAGTCTATGAAATGGCAATCAGCCCCATGTGACAAGAGGAAATTCTAATAGGAAAGAAAATTAATAATAGTGGATTTTCTAGAGTCAACAAAGGCCTGTGACATTTCATGTCATATGAACAAAAACAATACAGAGTCTTCATGATTAATATAACTCAATAAAAGGGAAAGTGGGTATATCATAAGATTATATGATTATTATCACTATTCAATTATTTATTTTAGTTTCACTTACATTTCCTTAAGTTTTTAAATAAAAAAAATTGTGTTAAGAAAAAACAGATATTTTATTAGACTCCAACTGAGTAATAAGGTGAAAATGCTAAATACAGATGCTGATTCATTATAACAGCATGTCCTCCCAAATAACTACCTCATCTCTCTCTGCAATGTAAGCAGACCTTCAAGTAGCAGCCAAGAAAATTAAATGAGATTCTTAAAAAAAAAAAAACCTATAGTCAATTATTTCTGAAAACATCTATATGTTACGCAGAAACGTACGTATACACACATTTATATATATACATATATGTAAATATATATTTAAAAATTGTTTAACACACATACTATATATGTGAAATATATAAATATATAATATATCCATGGCTTACAATGATTATTTGAATAACATACATATGTATGTGCACGTATATATATATATATATATATACACACACACACTGAGATATACTATATACTATATTACATGTATACTATCAATGGGATATACCATATATAAACATGCGTGTGTATGTGTGTGTGTGTGTGTGTGTGTATGTATATTAGCCTGTTCTCATGCTTCTACATAGAACTGCCCAAGACTGAGTAATTTATAAAGTAAATAAGTTTAACTGACTCACAGATCTGCATGGCTGGGAAGGCCTCAGGAAACTTACAACCCTAGCGGAAAGGGAAGCAAATACGTCCTTCTCCATATGATGGCAGGAAGGAGAAGTGCCAGCAAAAGGAAAAATCCACTTAAAAACCATTAGATGTCATGAGAACTCACTATCATGAGAACAGAAGCATAGATGTAGATGTAACCACCCCCATGATTCAATTATCTTCCACCAGGCCCTGCCCATAACACATGGGGATGATGGAAAATATAATTCAAGATGACATTTGGGTGAAGGTATAGACACACCATATCATTTCGAACCTGGCCCCTCCCGAATTTCATGTTCTCACATTTCAAAACACAATCATGCCTTTCCAAAGAACCGCTAAAGACTTAATATATTCCAGCATTAACCCAAAAGTCCAAGTCCAACGTCAAGGGACAAGGTAAGTCTCTTCCACCTATAAGCCTGTAAAATCAAAAGCAAGTAATTACTTCAGAGATACAACGTGGGTACAGGCATTGGGTAAACATAGCAGTTCCAAATGGGAGAAATTGGCCAAAACAAAGAGGCTACAGGCCCCGTACAAGTCCGAAATCCAATAAGGCAGTCATTAAACCTTCAAGTTCCAAAATGATCCCCTTTGACTCCATGTCTCACAGCCAGGGAATGCTGACTTAAGAGGTAGGCTCCCATGGCCTTGGACAGCGCTGCTCTTGTGGCTTGGCAGGGTAAAGCTCCACTTCCTGGCTACTTTCATGGGCTAGTGTTGAGTGTTGGCACCTTTTGCAGGTGCACTGTGTAAGCTGTTGGTGGACCTACCATTCAGCGGGTCTGGAGGATGGTGGCCCCATTCTCACAGATCCACTAGGCAGTGCCCCAGTAGGGACTCTGTGTGGGGGCTCCAGCCCCACATTTCCATTCTGAACTGCCCCAACAGAGGTTCTCCATGAGGATTTTGTCCCTGCAGTAAACTTCTGCCTGGACATACATGTATTTCCATAAATCCTCTGAAATGTAGGCAGAGGTTTCCAAATCTCAATTCTTGTCTTCTGTTCACCCATGGTAAGCTTCCAAGCCTTGGGGCTTGCACCCTCTGAAGCAATGGCCTGAGCAATACCTTGGACATTTTTAGCAGCAGCTGGATCAGCTGGGATGCAGGGCATCTAGTCCCAAGGCTGTATACAGCAGAGGGGCCCTAGACCTGGACCACAAACCATTTTTCCCTCCTGAACCTTGGGCCTACATTGAGAGGGGCTGCTGTGAAGGTCTGTGGCATGCCCTGGAGAGACATTTAACCCATTGTCTTGATGATTAACATTGGCTCCTCATTACTTATTCAAATTTCTGCAGCTGGCTTGACTTTCTACCCAGATAATTGGGGTTTCTTTTTTTTTCACATAATCAGGCTGCAAACTTTCCAAACTTTTATGCTTTGCTTCCTCTTGAATGCTTGTCTCTTAGAAATTTCTTTCACCAGATACCCTAAATCATCTCTCTCAAGTTAGAAGTTCCACAGATATCTAGGGTGGGCAAAATGCTGCCAGTCTCTTTGCACATAGAAAGAGTGACCTTTATTCCAGTTCCCAAAAAGTTCCTCATCTTCTAAGACCATATCGGCCTGGACACCATTGTCCGTATCATTTTGATCAAAGCCATTTAGGAAATTCCAAACCTGCCCATAGCTTCCTGTATTCTGAACCATCCAAGTCTTCATGAAATTCCAAACTTTCCCATATATCCTGACTTCTGAGACTTCCAAGCTATTCTAACCTCTGTCTGTTACTCAGTTCCAAACTTGCTTCCACATTTTTTGGTGTCTTTACAGAAGTGTCCCACTCTGTGCTACCAATTTATTGTATTAGTTGGTTCTCACACTGCTGTAGGGGTGAGAACGGACTCTCTCACAAGTCCGGGTGCAGTGGCTCATGCCTGTAATTCCAGCATATCAAGAAGCCAAGACAGGATCACTTGAGGTCAGAAATTTGAAACCAGCCTGGCCAATGTGGCAAAACCCCATCTTTACTAAAAACACAAAAATTAGCTGGGTGCGGTGGTGCACACCTGTAATCCCAGCCACTCGGGAGGCTGAGGCAGGAGAACCACTTGAACTCAGGAGACAGAGGTTGCAGTGGGCCAAGTTCATGCCACTGCACTCTAGCCTGGGTGACATAGCAAGATCTCCAAAAAAAAAAAAAAAAAAAAAAAAAAAAACTGCCCAAGACTGGATGTATTAGCTTGTTTTCATGCTGCTGATAAAGACAAACCTAAGACTGGGCAATTAAAAAAGAAAGAGTTTTAATGGACCTACATTTCCACATGGTTGGGGAGACCTCACAATCATGACAGACGGTGAAAGGCAAGTCTCACATGACAGCAGACAAGAGAGCTTCTGCAGGGAAATTCTCCCTTTTTAAAACCAGCAGTGCTCAGGAGACTTATTCACTATCACAAAAAAAGCAGGGAAGGACATGCCTCCATAATTCAATTACCTCCTCCTGTGTTCTTACAACACCACATGGGAATTCACGAGGAGATTTTGGTGGGGACACAGCCAAACCACATGATTCTGCCACTGCCTCCTCCCAAATCTCATGTCCTCACATTTCAAAATGAATTATCCCTTCTCAATAGTCTCCCAACATCTTAACTCATTTTGTGATATTGTGCTGACCTAGAGCCAGAACCTGAGCAACGCCATTTTATAAGACAAAGCTGTTTTCCAAAATTAAGTTGTAATGGCTGCCCCATTCTCCTCACAATAACTGCTGATCTTGGCTTCTGTAAATAAAGCTGCTAGTTTGCTCTGCAAAATAACTACTATGTAAAGCTGCTTAAACTTTGCTTATCAGTAACTGCTCTCTGTGGCCCTAATGTGACAGGCAAGCAGTCCTAACCCACGCCATCTTGGCTCCCACGACTTGTAATAAGTAACTAAGATCTGTGATTTCCACCTTACCCAGATAATGTGTAAACAATTGTTTATCTTGACTTCTGTAAGCCACTTAAGTAACAAACGGAATGACAAAAGTCCCCTGGCCCTTGGAATATCTGGAGCCCCTGTCTCCGCCCAGGAGGTGATTTACAGAATCCACTAGCCCTCAGAATGTCTGAAGCCTTTTCATCCCCATCCCTGCTCCTCACCTCCACTCCCAAGGTGGTTTTTCGGGTATAATAAGTCTTGGCACCCTCCTTTCGTCACCACAGGTTGGAGAGACTTGAGTCCTCTGTGGTCGCCGGCAATAAAGACCCTGTAATTTGGCATACTTTTGTCTTGGTGTTAACTTTCTATGCTTGGTCCAATATCAGCATTAACTAAAAAGTCCACACCCAAAGTCTCATCCGAAACAAGGCAAGTCCCTTCTGCCTGTAAAATCAAAAGCAAGTTAGCTACTTCCTAGATATAATGGGAGTACAGGCACTGGATAAATACAGCCATTCCAAATAGGAGAAATTGGCCAAAACAAGGGGGCTATAGGCTTCATTCAAGTTTGAAATCCAGCAGGGCGGTCAAATCTTAAGGCTTCAAAATGATCTCCTTTGGCTCCATATCTCATATCTGGGTAACACTGATGCAAAAGGTCGGTTTCCATGGTCTGGTGTAGCTCCATCCCTGTGGCTTTGAAGGATACAGCCTTCCTCCCAGCTGCTTTCCCAGGCTGGCAGTGTCTATAGTTTTTCCAGGTGCAGGGTGGAAGCTGTCAGTGGATCTACCATTCTGGGGTCTGGAGGATGGTGGCCCTCTTCTCACAGGTCCAGTAGGTGGTACCCCAATAGGGACTCTGAGTTGGGGCTCTGACTCTACATTCCCTTTCTGTACTGCTCTAGCAGAAGTTTACCATGAGAGCCCTGCCCCTGCAGCAAACTTATGCCTGGATATCCAGGCATTTCCATACAATTGCTGAAATCTAGGCTGTGGTTCCCAAATGCCAATTCTTGATTTCCGTTCACTGGCAGGCTCAACACGACATGGAAGCTGCCAAGGCTTGGGGCTTGCACTCTTTGAAGCCATGACCCAAGCTCTACATTGGCCCTTTTCAGCAATGGCTAGAGTAGCTGGGACACAAGGCAGCAAGTTCCTAGGCCGCATTAAGCACAGGGACCCTGGGCCTAACCCAAAAAACCACTTTTTCTTCCTAAGCCTCCTGGCCTGTGATGGAAGGGGCTATCAGGAAGACCCATGAAAGGCCCTGGCGACATCTTCCCCGTTGTCTTAGGGGTTTATATTCTGCTCCTCATTACTTATGCAAATGTCTGTAGCTGATTTGAATTTCTCCTCAAAAAACGAGATTTTCTTTTCTATTGCATTGTCAAGCTGCAAATTTTCTGCACTTTATGCTCTGCTTTCCTTATAAAACTGAATGCCTTTAATAGCACCCAAGTCATCTCTTGAATACTTTGCTGCTTAGAAATTTCTTCTGCCAGATGGCCTTAGTTATCTCTCTCAGGTTCACAGTTCAATAATTCTCTAGGAAAAGGGCAAAATGCCACCAGTCATTTTGCTAAAACATAACAAGAATCACCTTTGCTCCAGTTCCCAACAAGTTCCTCCTCTTCATCTAAGACCACCTCAGCCTGGATTTCATTGTCCATATCATTATCAGAATTTTGATCCAAGCCATTTAACATGTCTCTAGGGAGTTCCAAACTTTCCCACATTTTCCTGTCTTCTTCTGAGCCCTCGAACTGTTCCAACCTCCTACTGTTACCCAGTTCCAAAGTCACTTCCACTTCTTCGGGTATCTTTGAACAGTTCCTCACTCCAGGTTCCAATTTATTGTGTTAGTCCATTTTCACAGAGCAGATAAAGATATACTTGAGACTGGGGAATTTGAATAAAGAAAGAAGTTTAATTGACTTAACAGTTCCGCATAACTAGGGAGGCCTTACAATCTTGGCAGAAAGTAAAAGGTACATCTAACATAGTGGCAGACAAGAGAAGAGACCTTATGCAGGGAAACACCTCTTTTTTAAAAAAAAATCATCATATCTTGTGAGACTTATTTACTATCACAAGAACAGCAGGGAAAGACCTGTTCCCATGATTTAATTACCTCCCACTGGTCCCTCCCAAAACACATGGGAATTCAGGATGAGATTAGGGTGGGGACACAGCCAAACCACATACTGGGTAATTTAGAAAGGAAAGAGGTTTAATTGACTCACAGTTCTGTACAGCTGGGGAGGCTTCAAGAAACTTACAATCATGGCAGAAGGGGAGGCGAACACATTTTTCTTCACATGATGGCAGGAATGAGAAGTACAAATTAAAAGAGAAAAAGATGTTTATAAAACCATCAGATTTTATGAGAACTCATTCATTATTATGAGAACAGCATGGAGGTAATTGCCCCCATGATTCATTTACTTTCCACCAGGTCCCTCCCTCAACACATGGGGATTATGGGAACTACAATTCACAATGAGATTTGGGTGGGGACATAGCCAAACCATATCAATAACTATATATAGACATATATATGTATACTTTTTGTTTGTTTGAATCACTAGTTATATAGTCAATGCAAACATTTTAAAAGAAGAGCTGCAAATTGGAAAAAAGTTTCCCCTGAAAATATTTAATGCAAATAAGCATGTTTAATGCAAAAAGCATGTTTATTGACAAATCTTTTGTAAAGAGCACTTGATTTGGTGCTCTTTACAAAAGATTTGTCAATAAACATGCTTTTTTATAGGGGTCAGGGCAGTAGGAGAATAGGGACAGGATATCAGACAATTGATTTTTATTGCAATAAGAGTAACAAGGAATCCACCCCTCACATGCCCTCTGCTTTATGTAAAAACTCATCCAGCAGAATGAGTAACAGTCGCCCTCAGGAGGTGATTTAGCCCCAAGTACTCAGAGAACAGGACAGCCTCAAGCCACAACTCCTGTGCTACTTCACTGTGCCTGGAACCATCTACCAAGACCAGAAATTCAACTTTGGAGTATCATTTGTTTTCTCTCTTTTTTTCACCTTTCAAAAAAATAAAAAGACATCAGTAACACAGCTGAAGGGTTGCCATGTACCTAAAAGGAGGACAAGTTCCTATAAACAATGTTGTCAGCTTGAGTGGGGTAAACACAGGAAGGAGCACCCTAAATTAAAGCGGACCCTGACTCTTCAGAGGCTCTGCAGTGACGTCTGGGGGACCAGATCTGCCACTGGCTTCATTTCCAGCACTGGCGCAGTGTTGAGGATTATTGAGAAATATATATATATACACATACATAATGAGAAATATATATATATATACACA
Organism: Sapajus apella; assembly: GCF_009761245.1. Lineage (NCBI taxonomy): Eukaryota > Metazoa > Chordata > Mammalia > Primates > Cebidae > Sapajus > Sapajus apella. Next base: position 24,745,609 of record NW_022436948.1, on the reverse strand, counting down.
TATACATATATACACATACATAATGAGAAATATATATATATATTTCTAGTAGTCATTCTAAGCCATGACAAATTTGATTGTCGTAACGGTAAGATGATAAGTGTTGGTACCTGCTAATGGTATTTAATACCTAGGATCTCAAGATAACTAAGCATCATGCAATGGTGCCATGGTCCCCCCACAAAATGTGGGCCCCTGTTAATAAAAAAAAAAATCGAGACAAAAGTTTGTTTCTTTAATTTACTTTAAATAGATCTGATCAAATAGGTAATCTGATACTGAAAATGACCCCTGCCTTCTTGTTTTCTTGTTACATTCAAATTTGTGATGAATTTCTTTACAAAGGCTAGGAAATAAGGAGTGGGTGATAAATCAGATATTAGTTGATATTCAGGATGAGAAGTAAAGGTTATGCTGCTATCATTTGCAATATTGCCTGGCATTCTGCTATTGGAAACCAGGGAAATAGCAGAGATCCAACAGCTAAAGGATTATATCAAGAAAAGAAGACAAGTGCAATGCTATTGCCTTGTTGTTTTGGTCATGGTAAGACAGCATCACTGTTAATATTTAACTGAAAACTTGGAAATGTTATAAATGTTAAAAGTGTTACAAAGTATTATATCTTTGCAGAGTGAAAATGTTGCTGATCAGTCTTAGAAGATGTTATCTGTGTGATTTTTAAAAATCAGGTTTTTCTGACTTTATACTCCCTTTTTGATTCTTTACTTATTCTGGTCCACCCAGCAAAACTGCCTTCAAAGGTTGTTGAGAACTGAGTAAAGGCAAATACAAGTGGTGCATGCTGTGTAAATCTCCTCTAAATCTTACCTTTAAAGAATGAGGGTGTTAATTGACATGCGCCTGTGTGATCTCTTTTTCTTATTCCTATTACAAAACAGAAACATATTTATGGAAAAGTGCGAGGTTAACATCTTTTAAAACTGTGTAAAACCAGTCACACTCATACAGAAAGCTCTTTTGTCTTTGGGCCATTCACTTGATACACATGTTGGCATATGATCCAGCGAATTTGTATCTTCACTCCTCCAAATACTAGTTTGAGTTTTGCTTAGCCATCTGCCCAAGATAAGTTGCTCTAAGATCACATATAACTCCTTAATACTAAATTTCTACGAACAGTATTGATTTCTGTACATAGAAAGCCTACTATTATTATAGTCATTTACATATTTTTACTCCAGTCTGTACTTCTGCAAAACCAAACATTTGAATAACTTTATTCAAATCATGTGAACAAGACTGAATTGTGTCATTAGGAGGTGACTACAAATATCGGCATTTGTTAAAGAGTAACTTTAGTTGGGAAGTAGGAAAATTTCACAAGCAGTTTTGCTTGTGCATGCTAAGCTTAGGGCTAGATACACTACTTAAGAACAACATTCAAATTGCTTTATATTATTGGTTAATTAAAACTAAAAGGAATTTAGCATTTCACCAACTTGACATAGCCATGACTTCCACAATAAGTTAGGGGAAAGCTTTCGTAGGCTAGCAAATTACAAGCTATTTAATACATAAAAGAAAGTCACTTACTACATTTGATTATTTGTTGTGGTCCTACCTGTATTCCTTTGTTGTTACTTATTACTATGTAATCACAACACTATAATAAATATTTTCTTTTACTACCATATGATTTGAAACAAAAATATAATTTCATATAAGAAGAATAAATCTATGATTTAAAAGCTGCAAATGAATATTTTTACAAGCAATTCTAAATTCTTAATGGTATTTATGTAGAGAATTAGAAATAAAAGTGAAGGTAGAAAATTAGGATAATTTAACTGAAACTATTAATTTTCTTAATTATAATTATTTTGTGCCCTGATGTAGTCTTACATTTCAAATTACATAAAATTTTATAATTTTTGTTCACCACAATATTCCTAACAAATTAAGATATGAGCACATTCTTAAACAGGAAATTTGATTCATGGGTTTGTTGTTATAATAAGCAATTTAAATTCTGCAAATCCTTGTGTATTTCTCTTTCACTTAATTCCACATGGAAAAAAATTTCTTAAGACTTCAAATAGGAAATTTGGAAGACTATCAAGATTATGTTTCTAAACTGCTGACTTGTTAGCTTTTTTACCCTCTTGGCATATGTCCAAATACAGCCTTATAATTAAGCAGGTATGCCATCTTAGTTGCCACCAAAGGTGCCCATTATTGATGGCAGTCAGATGGAATACCATCTGGTAATAGCAATTTATTATTTGAGATATATTTAATGACATGCCACATTTCATACACAGTTAAATATGTTGTTCCTTAGACACTGCATTTTTATTAGGATAGTTACTTTAACTTAAACAGTTGAGCATTGTCGTTTTTGCAGTCCCAGAATATTATAGGTATAAAAAAGTAGACAAATGATCAGACCTATGGGGATTTTAATTAACTTTGTAAACCTCCATTATCTTAAAATCTATCTATTACATGTTTGGTAACAATTACAGATAACTTATATACAATCAACATTGTCAAAAGTTACAGGTATTTTTTCCTGAAAATGGTCTAAAAATGTTATCAAAGATTGTGGTAACGAAAGAACAGGAATGGTGTTGACTCTTTGTCAAAAGGACAATGGCTTTGGAGCCTGGAAACTTTGGTTCAGACTTTCTCTCTTTTACTTAGCCATTACGTGTTTTTATCCAATGAATTTCTTTCTAAGGTGTAAAATGGATACACTAATTGCTTAAGTCATAAAAATGTATAAGGCCTTGCATAATGGCTTATACCTGTAATCCCAGCACTTTGGGAGGCCGAAGTAGGAGGATAGCTTCAGTCCAGGAGTTTGAGAACAGCCTGGACAACATGGCAAAACCTCATCTCTACAAAAAAAAAAAAAAAATATATATATATATATATATATATATATATATATATAAATTAGCCAGGCATGGCTGTACATGCCTGTAGTCCCACTTGCTTGGGAGGCTGAGATGGGGGGATCACCTGGGGCCAGGAAGATAAAGGCTACAGTGAGCCAAGATCATCCCACTGTTCTCCATTCTGTGAAACAGTGAGACTGTGACTCAGAATAAATAAATTAAGTTAAAAGGTAGACATGGAATTATATCTGTAAATATATAAAATATACTTATACTTTATTAATTTTAGAGTATTAATTTTAAAATAGATTAAATTAGATGATAAAAGTGTGCCTGGTTAATGGTAAACACAAAACCAGATTATTTAGAAAGCCTGTTATTCTAGAACAGCAAACACCATTTAACATACTAAATGTTGTTGTAATAAACGTTTTCAACTCAATCAAATCAATTTTTTTTAATCTAGAGTATATGTAAGTACAACATATGAGTTGTCAATAAGGCAATCAGGCAAAAGCTAAGAACCATTAACACAAGTGAGCTACTTGAATAATAGGAATAAAGTTCTTCTAAATTTTCTAGCACCAAGCATATTTCCTATTATCCAGTTGGTAATTATTGCTTATTCAATTTAAATAGTGTTAATCTTCCTAAACTTGGGGGTACTGAAAATTAGATTACAGATTTTGAAAAAAAATCCCTAAGTGTAGATATATAGCATAAATAAAGCACAGTTACTATATTTGAATAGTTTTTATAGTATTCCCAAATAAAAGTAATATTAAGTAGAATTATAATGGACATATTTGTAAGCATCATCATTGTTTGCATTACCTTCTCCTTTCCCTTTGGCAAGAACATCTCTGCTGTCAGATGGTAAGCACCTGGTGCTTTTTTAAAGTGGATGTTAAGTCTTAGGATAAATATAAAACATCTTGCAGGAGCATTCATTAATTAGATATTAAGTACTTGAAAATATATATAAGTTGGTTGCTTTACAGATTATATATAAATTGTTAAATTTTCAATTAAAGTACAGGGTGCTCCTTATAATTAGTACTTACAGGTGGCCATATTCCTATAATCCTTGATTTCTGTTGGGGTAATCAGTGACTTGACCACTCCTGTTTGTATTGAAGCTATTTTGAAGAAAAACATTAAAAAAAATATTATTTTATTTTATCATCCAACTGAGATCTCTCATGTTACTATCTTATTTAATTTTAATATAAATAGAAATTATTTTGGAATTTTCTCATGCCTTATTCACATCTACAATTTCTGGGTTTGGCTGTTATTCTTTTCAGGCGTCTTTTTCTAAAATCTTCTTGAGGTTATTAAACCATTCTACATTTTAGTCCATTTGTTAGCATGTTCATAAACAGTATTGTTGTCAAAACAGTCTTCTTGTTGCACAGAGGTTGTTTCCAAACATCCATGCTTCACAACTTTGAATTAGACTACCAATGTTTTGCACTAGTTCATGTTCAGGAGACATTTAAACATTTATTTACAGAAATGATGGCAAGAGATTGGTTTAAAAAATCTTTAATGTTGCTTTGAAAGTCTTCGTGTTTAAGTGTGTGTGTGTGTGTGTGTGTGTGTGTGTGTGTGTGAGAGAGAGAGAGAGAGAGAGAGAGAGAGAGCTGTGTATGTGTTTCTGCAGAGCTGCCATCAGCTCATTTCACTCAATTGCTTGTTGACCATTCTGGGTTAATAGTTCTTAGTATTTACCTAATTCCCTTATTGACAACTCATACGTTGTACTTATACATACTCTAGGTTTACCAAAAAAAAAAAAAAGTAGTGATTTGATTGAGTTGAAAAGGTTATTATGAACACATATAATATGTTAAATGGCATTTTCTTTTCCAGAATAACAGGTTTTCTAAATAATCAGGTTTTGTGGTTATCATTAACTGGGCTCACTTTTATCATCTAATTCAATCTAATTTTTGCCATCACTCCTGTCTGCAATGGTAGTGAAGATAAGAATTCACTCTAAGTTGTTTATTCAATTTGACATGACTTAATGCTTTATTTTAAGCTGAAGTAAATGTAGAGTATATCCATTCTAAGCAAGGGCATTTTCTTTATCTCTACTCCTTGTTCCTTCTCTCCCCAAGTTCTCCATAAGTAACTCAAGCTATAAAGTCCTGAAAATATACGCAAGTAGTGTATAAAAATAATTTATCTAATTGAAAGATCGTTTTGAATTAAATAGTAATTATGGTCCTGTTTTACCTATTCGTATTTAGCTGTATTTTTGCTCGTAGAGAGATAATTATTTTGCCTACAGTTTTACAAAAATATAATGACATTTCAGGTCGTGCAATTAAGAACAATAAGCACAAATGCAAATTCACGCTCCATTATCCCCGGGGAATATTCAGGTACTAAAAAAACTTAATATTTAAAAACGACTACTATTAAACCACTGAATATATGAGTTTTATGATCTGGTCATATCCCTACAAGTTTTCACCTACAACACAGTTAAGTTCAGTAAAGAAAAAAAATGACATTTCAATGGATGGTCTTTAATATATAATTTCTTACTACTTTAATATATAAATTGGTTACAAAAGGAAGATGAAGATGATTCAGAAATAATAAAAGCAAAAAGTAACCGTTAACTTTAGGCCCAATAAAACAATCTTGGGTTCTTAGAATAAAAATGCTTGCAGGAAGTACTTCATGCCCCCAAAGTTCAGACTTCTGAGCAAGGAATTCAATCTTCCTGCTGTGCATACCATAAAATACACATAAAGGAGGCTGACTTACAGAAAGTCAAATGATGCTGGAGGCTAGAAACAACAGTCACAATTGGGGTAATGTGCCAGTGCTGGGTAAAGGGCATCAGGGATGAGAAAGCGCTACTGACGGGTCACAAGAATGCCAAGATAGCAGAAAAGTCCATCTCCCCTGTTCTACCTTCAGATTTCTCCCTAGTGACCAGCTGATAGAATTGAACCCATGAGAAGCTGGCATAGGAATCAGAGAAATTTACTTGGTAGAGTCCATTTGCCAGTATAACAGACCAGGAAACAGCAAGGTAAATTTTGAACCATGAGCTTATCACATTGCTGATTCTGTTTTATTCTAAAGAAGTGACAAACTAAACAAAGATAGTGGCAGAATGACTCTAGACCATCTATATTGCAGGGGAGGAAAAAAAAAAAAACCTCTTTCCTCCACCCTCCCAGGTTCTGCAGATGAGGCTCTGGAAAGGAAACTGACAAAAACTGGTTAATAAGAGAAAAAGAAACAGAACGTATTACCATGTAGCATGCATACACATGGGAGAAAGTCAGTGAGGAGTAACTCAGAGAGGTGGTTAGAGTCTGGGGTGTATACAGCATTTTAACCAAGAACAATCCATTTGTAGAGAAGTAACAAGACAAAACAAAAGGTCAGTCTTTTAGAGGCAGCACTTTGTGGGAAGGCAGACATACAGAAGGAAATTAATACAGTAGACGATGAGTTATTTTAGTAAATTTTGTTACATAGATTTCTCTCTCTGTGCTGTCTCTAGATTCATAAAAATCTAGCATTGTCTTTAGGGACTAAAGGTTTAAGGGTTGCTTTCCTCTTCCTGGTATAGAAGAGAGATACACACAGACGTGGAACTTATGTCTTGTTTTTTAGGCAAATAAAGGGTTAGAAGACAGATAACTTTTTTGGTGTCTGCTATTTTTTAATTGCCTTCAGCTACAAAATCTTTACAGAAAATAAACTATTTTTAGTGTCATATTCTGATCCTCTACAATATTAATATGTTTATTAGAATCATGTGTTAATTCATTAAAATTGCTTATGTTTTTCATCCAATAACTTTATTTCATTCAAACATTTAGCAAATTTTAGTATTTCTGCTTTATTCCTTAATATTAGGGCAAATGCACTTTATGTATATATTATTTAAATATGCACAGTCTTTTGCTACATTTATAATAAAGATAAGGTGATAATATCAATGTAGAAATTTTAACATCTCCATATTTCACATTGTCTTATAGGAATTTAAATTTCATGCTCAGATTTCAATGCTCGGAAAATATTTATGAGAGTCCTATAAAGTCCTTTTCTTGTGTTAACATGTATTTTTCTCAGCCACTAAAAATTCTTCCCCTATTACATGGTGTCTGCCAGTCTCTGCAACTCAACATGCATACCAGCTACAGGCTTTTGATTGAGGTACCACTGTAAGTAGCAAACTCTTGCCAAGGGAAGGAAATAGAACATGTTCAACTCTATATTACAGCATTTTTGAGTGCAGCAGTAGGCAGGGAAGACCATAAGTTTTTTTGTTTTTTTTTTGAGTGTGGTTTGTTTTGTGTTTTGGAGCATTACTGAATTTGTAAAATAGCTCCTTTTCTCTTTTTCCACAGTAGCACAAGTTTGAAGGATGCATTTGCCTACCAACTGCCTCGCTATACCACCAATCAATCTCCCTCAAACACACAGAGATATTTGGCTTATATAGCTGAACCTGGTTGGTTATTTTCTCTCTGATGAGCTTGACTTTCAGGCTAGAGAAATTACAAAGATTAAGGAATTAGCTAAACAATACTTTATAAGAGAGTCAGCAAACTAAAAAGTAGAAGATTTTAAGGAAAAAATAGAATCTCGTTCTTTAGTAAGTCCAAGAAATTTGAGGAAAGGGCATGCTGCAGATGGAAAATAAAAACCTGAAGAATACAATAACTGGATACAAAGTATAATATGAAACTGCAGACTGATCTGAACTGGCCAAGAGAAAATATATTTGAGGAGTGAATGGGGGAGGAAAATATAAATAGACAGATTCCCCAAGCCTAAATATTATATCTTACCAGGAATTACTACTAATGTTGCCGATTTTGAAAATATTCTAACATTGAAAAATATTCTTTTTTAATAAAGAAAATTACTGAACTGTTTACTGGAGAAGACTTGTTTGCAATTTAATGTAAAATGTTTCACTGTAGAAAGTATGAAATGTTATGTGTAGTTAGCTTACTCTCTGTCCTTGGTGTGATGGATTGCCCCAATCAGATATCCCCATCCTGAGCCCCTGAACTGCAGTGACTGGCTAAAGCAAAAACATCTACTTTCTATATCTTAAGAAACACATGGCTTCCTAATTAGCATTATGAATTTAAGAGAATGAGATTATATTGGTGAATTTTGAAGCTTATTCACATAACAGATGCTAGAACACTATTCTCACTGAAGAAAATTGAAAATATTAAAGATTTATTGACTGGCAAAAATATTCTAGATGCTTTTTTTTCAACCTTTCCATTTAAATCTAAGTGAGAAATCCAAAAGACTTTCACTGCAGCCAATAAACAGATCCTAATCACTTTATTGGATAATAAACAGAATCCAATAAAGTGATTAAGAGAACACAGAATACTGAGAAAAAGCCCATGGTCTTAATCTCCAAGTTAGCAAGCAACGAACAGATCTCCAAAGACGTCCAACTAGGCATGTGTTTTAGGTCAAACTCAAGTCCTTGGTTAGACCCTGGTTGGGATAACTTAATCTCCAGGTTAGTGAGCAAATAAAAGAGCCCCAAAGAAATCCCATTGGGCAGGTGTTTTAGGTCAAGCTCAAGGCCCTGGTTGGGCCTGGGTTGGGCCCTGAGATGACATCATCTCAGTTTTGCACTTAAGAATTTTGATTCCAGGTTCTGAACACCATGAACCAGCAAGCCTGGTCCTCTTCATTAGGACTAGCATCCCCTGAATTGCAGAGTCTCTTCTCTGTAATTAATTGTTCATGTTCCTTACTTTCACAATGCCAGGGGTTGGCAAACTATACCTGGCAAACACAATAAATCTGGCCTTTTAGTCTCTGCAAGTATGATGTGTAATCTAAGACTAAATTTTACATTTTTAAATGTTTATATTTTAAAGGAATTAAATTTTAAACCATTATATGAATACCTGCTTATTCTCCTTGAATTATCTTCTTGGCTTACAAAGCCTGGACTATTTACTTTCTAGCCAGTTACAGAATAATGTTTGCCAGTGCCTGCACTATGCTGATAAGTAGGATTCACAGCATAACCCAATGCTGGATCTGCTCAAGGAGAATGAAAGGACCCTATCTATACACTAAAGGAGCTGCAGAACCTGCCCAACATAAACTTGCAGGAGCTGATAGAGTACAGGAGGGCCAGAGCCTAAAGATGCTGGATCAATAGCAAAGACATGGAACCAACCCAAATGCCCATCCATGATAGACTGGACAAGGAAAATGTGACACATATACACTGTGGAATACTATGCAGCTATTAAAAAACGATGAGTTCATGTCCTTTGTAAGGACATGGATGAATCTGGAAACCATCATTCTCAGCAAACTGACACAAGAACAGAAAATCAAACACCACATGTTCTCACTCATAGAACAATGAGAACACATGGACACAAGAAGGAGAGCATGACACACTGGGGTCTGTTGGGGGCAAGGAAGGGACAGCGGGGGGATGGGGAGGTTGAGGAGGGATAACATGGGGAGAAATGCCAGATGTAGGTGATGGGGGGATGGAGGCAGCAAACCATTTTGCCATGTGTGTACCTACGCACAATCCTGCATGATCTGCACGTGTACCCCAGAACCTAAAGTACAATTAAAAAAAAAAAAAGATTCTGGATCAAAGGAAGTCTCCGAAAACTGAAAAGGGCTATGAGACCTTGTACTTTGTCTTAATTTCCTATTGTAGTCATAGCAAATTGTCACAAACTGGGAGAGTTAAAACAGCACAAATTTAATATCTTACAGTTCTATGGGTGAGTCGTTGGATGTATGTCCTGTGGACTAAAATCAAGATGTTGTCAGGGCTGCATTATTTTCTAATGTTCTAGGGAAGAATGCATTTTTTTGTTGACCTTTTCCAGGTTTCAGAAGATGCTCATATTTCTTGCCTCACGGCCTCCTTCCTCCATCTTCAAAGCCAGCTAGCTGGCATCTTTTCAAAGCTGCTTCCTCGTGATCTCTCTTTCTCTCTCTCTTCTCCACAAATGTGAAAGATTCTCTGTACCTATATGATTAGTTTGGCCCCACCAATATAATCCAAGATAATCTTCACATATCAAGGTCCTTAACCTTAAGCATATCTGCAAAATCATTTTGCCGCCTATGGTAACATATTCATCAATTCCGCAGATTTGAGCATAGATGTCTCTGGGGGTCCTCTATTCTGCCTAACGAATCTTTGCTTGTTTTGGGAGACTTGAAATGTCGTAATTTGTTATTTACTTCAGAGGGAATGTTCAGACATAACCCAGAGTCTACTGAAGATTTCACTAAGGTGACATATCCCTGAATTTATCTGAACCAGATGAGCACAATTATTAAGTAATGTGCTGGGCTTGGTAAGACAACATGTGCTCTAGAAAGTGAGAGGCAAGCACAAGTGGCTTCAGAGTAGTGAGGTTAAATTTGTAACTGAGTATCCCTGCCTCACAATACATTTTGAAACTTATTTTCCTTTCTTGCTTTGAGCCTTGAAACATACTTTATTATTATTAGCATTATTTGTGTTTCTCCCTTTCCCACCAGGCACTTCCATGAACAGTGCTTGTTTATCTAATTATGGGCTTACTTGGAACTTCCAGCGGCCAATTTTGAAACAAACTAGGCAAAAGCATTCAGCTATAGAATCCTATCACTTAGTGGGGGTTAGGGAGAGTTAGCCCACCTCCACCGGCCTGATGTCAGGATTGCCCAATCAGGACTTCCAGAGGGGCAATTGCTGAAGATACCTGCAACCTCCTCCACCACTTCTGCATATTTCCCACACTCTTTCCTCCTTAAATCCCTTCACTCAGCCCCCAAATTTGGAACCTCATGCTTTGAAGGCATCAGCCTGGCGATTCCCCAACTGCTAGCATTTGATTAATAACACTGCTTTCCTTTCATCATACCTCACATATGTTTTCAGCATATGTGGGGCAAACAGCCAGACTTGAGCCGGTTACAAGTTTAGAATCAATTGGTGAAGAAAGTGAAAGCCCCAGCTTGATTCATTAACTAATGCGAGTGAGCTCAATATTCATATTAGAGAAGGAAATAAATGGAAGCTGCTCTACAGCTCCATCACGTGTGATCATGAAATAAAGCAGTGAGGGAAAATTCTCCCAGTAAGCCGAGCTTTTGGTGATATGCATGGATGGCCAACCAATTTGGATATAAATAAAGGTGGCCAAGTTCCAGTTCTCTTATAACTGGACAAGCCCCCTTTACTGAATCCTATGGCCCCTAATTATAAAAACTAAAATGCTGACAATTAATTGAGAACTCTGAGACGTTAAACCTAAGTGGGCAGATTGTGAAGGGAACTTAAAAGTTAAAGAAGCATACTGCAAAGGGGTGAATTTTCATATTTTTCTTTTCATTTTAGCTCTCATAACTTAATTCCTAAGGGTTCCCACCCTTAGGAATGAAGTCGCATTGAAGTTCAGGGGAACAACGGCATAGATGGCTAAAACACTGATGTATACCCTAGTTTTCTGGGCAACAAGATAAGGAAAAAGGCCTCCTGTTGTCTGGAGAGTGAAAGGCAGGAATCCTGGAAGGGGAACAGTTAGAGAAGGGGATTCTTTAGTTCTGTGTATAAGCCCACACCAGTCTCTAGGTCATCCCGGAGCATGCACTACAGAGACTCCAAAATAGCACTGCAAAAGCTTTGAGAATTGAACTAAAATTTGAGTTGCCATCCCAAACTTAGATTTACCCCTGAATGGCACACCCAAAGCAGAGTCACAAGGGCTTTGAAAAATAAATAAGATCTAAACAATGGCCAGTTACAATTAACACTTGCACGTAACAGATCCAAAGCAACATAGGCAAGGCTCTCAAAACTGCACTGAGACTGAAACTGTCACTTACAGAAAGCAAGATGCAACTTGCAGTTTAAACCTAAATGGATTTATGCACAAAATGAATAAACAATAAAAGAAAAAACATTCTCCAGGACGTTATAAAAGTACCCGGAATATACACAAAATCCAAATATCATTGAATATACAAAGAACTGGAAAAAATTTTATCAAAGCTCAAGGAAATGTCAATCAACATAAGCCAGCTGCAAGACACCTTAGTTATTGGCTGGCAGGGCTTGGTGTCTCACCCTTATAATCCCAGCATTTCAGAGTTCAAGGTGGGTAGATCATGAGGTCAAGAGATTAAGGTCATCCTGACCAATATGATAAAACCCTGTCTCTGTTAAAAATATAAAAATCAGCTGGGCATGGTGGCATGCACCTGCAGTCCCAGCTACCAAGGAGGCTGAGGCAGGAGAATCACTTGAACCCAGAGCCGGAGGTTGCAGGGTACCACTGAAGTCCAGCCCGGGGACAGAGCGAGACTCTGTCTCAAAAAGAAACCCAAATAAATAAAATAAAAAAATATATAAAATAAAGAATGTAGGCATAGTAGATATAAACAGAGCCATTACCACTTGGGCTGAGATAGAGAACCCAAGAAAGAATTTCCACCCCCTACTGCCAACACAAGGTTGAGATCTAGACTTTTGTGGAGACGGCACAGTCATGTCAAAGAAGTTGTTATGGTGTTGTGCTGATGAAACTGGCTGGAAATTCACTGTCTAGGATGCCAGGGATAGCTATTCCCTGACAGTTATCTTGCTGGAAGATGCACTAAATGGAGCAGCCACTTTGGAAGATAGTTTGGTAGTTTCTTACAACACATACCACATTCTTACCATGTGATACAGCAATCCTGTATCTTGGTATCTACCCAAATAAGCAAAAAAACAAACAAGCAAAAAGACATATCCACACAAAACCCTGCACATAGATGTTTACAGCAGTTTTATTCATAATTGCCAATGATTTAAAGAAACCAAGATGTGCTTTAGTAGTTGAATGGATAAACAAACTGTGCTTTATATAGACAATGGAATAGTATTCAGTGCTAAAAAGAAATTAAACAACGAATCCCCGTCATGACCTATAAGAGACTTAAATGTTTATTACTTAGTGAAAAAAGCCAATGGCAGATGATTACATGTTGTATCATTCTAACTAAATGGCATTCTAGAAAAGACAAACTATGGAGACAATACAAGAATAAATGGTTTCCAGGAGTTAGGAAGAAGGAAAGAATGAAGAGGTAGAGCGCAGAGTATTTTTAGAGTAGTGAAATGACTCTACGATACTACAGTGCTGAATACATGTCATTATACTTCTGTACTTCTGTTAAAACCCATAGAATGTCAATACCAAAGGTGAATGCTAATGTAAATCTTGGACTTTAGGTGATAATAATTTGTCAGTGTAGGCACACTGATTGTAACAAATGTATCACTGTGGTGCAGAATGTCCACTGTACGGAAGATTATGTGTGTTTGTTTGGTAAGGGGGACAGAAATATATGGAAACCTTGTGAACCCAGTCAATTTTACTGTGAACCTGAAAACTCTGTAGGAAAACCTAAACTTTACTAATTTAAGAAATGCATTGACAATAGTTTACTTTTCAAACCTCAAAATCCATACACAATATGGTCCACCTTCTCAAAAACAGATTTTTGTGAATAAAGTCTTGTGAGTTTTCGGTTTTTGGTTTCTTGGCAATTACTTCTTTGAAATGTGAGATTGTCCCTCACACAATTTCTGCTGTAGAAAATTCAGGATTATCATGTTATTTAAAAAAATGTGACCAAGGCCAGGGACAATGGCTCACACCTGTAATCCCAGCACTTTGGGAGGCTGAAGGCAGGTGGATCATTTAAGGCCAGAAGCTCAAGACCAGCCAGTCAACATGAGAAAACCTTGTCTCTACTAAAAATACAAAAATTAGCCAGGTGTGGTAGTGCATGCCTATAATCCCAGCTACTCAGGAGGCTGAGGCATAAGAGTATCTTGAATCCCTTGGACTCAGATGGTGGTGGTTGCAGTGAGCCCACATCATGCCACTGCACTCCAGCCTGGGCCAAAGAAAGAGACTCTGTCTCATTTTTTAAATATGAGGCTACATATTTCATATGCAGAAGACGGTATGATGAGTCAGAACTTTCAATTTATTTTCTACTCCTATTTTTTAAATAACTAAACAGGTCAACTTCAGTTAGTTTTCTTTTTTTTTTTTTTTTTCCTCCTGAGGCTGTTTTTCACCTACATGAGTTACAGTAAATGACCTCCAAGGTCCCTTCACACTAATCTAAACTATCCATAAAAATGTTATTGAAGCCCTTTAAACTTGTGTCAAAGAATAAGACCTCATGAAAAAGGTGCTGGTCCACGGCTTCTGCATATGTTAATCAGGATTTCAGGTCAAGCCAAATAGAAATCTCAGTAGACCATCACAATCAATATATTTTAATAAGTTTTCTTGTTTGTTTGTTTTCTTAACAACATGTTGATTTAGAATTCAATATAAAACTAATCAATTTATCAGAATTAAATTCCAATTTGTACTTTAAAAAACCATTGATTAGGAAATCAGAGTCACAGGGAAGTTTTGAGTATGTTCATTAACTTGATTATAGTAATGGTACGAAAGACTTTTGTATGTGTCTAAACTCATCAAATTGTGCACATTAAATATGTGTGTTTTATCGTATATTAATCAACCCTCAATAAAACTACTAAAAAATAGAACCAGGCCAGGCATGGTGGCTCACACTTGTAATCCCATCATTTTGGGAGATCAAGGAGGGCAGATCAGCTGAGGTAAAAAGTTCGAGACTAGCCTGGCCAACATGGTGAAACCCCATCTCTACTAAAAATACAAAAATTTAGCTAGATGTGATGGTGGTATGTGCCTGTGATCCCAGATACTCGGGAGGCTGACGCAGGAGAATTGCTTGAGCCTGTAAGGCAGAGGTTGCACTGAGCCAAGATCACATCACTGCGCTCCAGCCTGGGCGACAGAGTGAGACGCCATCTCAAAATAAACAAATAAATTTAAAAAATAGAACTTCAGAAATATAGCATTTAAAAAAACTCCTTGTCCTCACAAAGACATCAGGAAACACTATAGCTTCTTTAAATATCAAGTTTTTACCCTCATACATCCACAGTCACAGTGGGATTAGATTTGGTCCATAGATAAAGCAAATTTGCAACATAAAATTTTACATTAAAAATATAATTATGCTAGACAATAATGCTTTAACGTCATAATTTTATGTTTACTATAAGCATCAGAATCTCCTGAATAATTGTTTGAAAGTGAACATACCTGGGACGTTTTCCCCAAAAACCCCAATTTAGTTTGTAGCTCCCCTGTTGATCATGAGCTATTCTACTCGTTGTGAGGAAGGTCTCTTCTAATACAAATTCCCTATGACTGAAAATGGATCTTTTATGCAAAATTTCTGATTGTTAGCTGCACTAAACATCTTTCTATTAACTCTCTGAGGTTATTAGAACATTTCTGCCTTTTCCCTGTTTCCCTCATTTCAGAAAATTCTTGTCTTAACAAAGTCCTCCTCGCCCTTGAAAATTCAAACCAGATATTTGGGGATCAAGGCAAGGTGATGAACTAGAAGCAGCTCATGTGTGCTACTCTCACAGAAAGGAAACAAAAGGGCTAGTGAACACTGACCCTGCAGGCCAATCATATAAGAGAACACATCAGGATCCATCAAGGCAGCAGGGGAACTCAGAGGTCAGAGAGGAACCAAGATGGGCACAAGACTGTTTGGGCTCAGTGTGGAGCGAGGAGAACTTCTTCAACACAAAAAAGGATAAATGAGAGGCCCCAAGGAAATTCAAGCTCCCCACACGGACCTGAGCAATGCTAGGAACAGAAGAATTCCCTGGGCCCCCTCCACTGCACTTCTAGACCAAGGCAGACGGCCACCTGGATTTTTGCAGAGGAAACCTTCAAGTCCAAAGGACCTCTACAAACCTTTGGCCCTGGACTAGAGCAGCACCAGCATCATAGCCTCAATAGAGGCTGCAGTTGCAGTATCTGAGAGCAGTAAGATTGCTCCACTACTTCTCAATGGACAGGGCTCACTGTCAGGTTCTGGCCTAGCAGTCCCACTTCACCCCAAATTTGATTAGCCACTCCACCTATCCCCACCACTGATAGCCAGGTTGGCAATGCTTGCTAGAGCTTCTGGCTCAGTGACAGCACTTCTGTGTGAACTCAGATGGAAGTCACAGCTTTCTGTTGTCCCTGAATTGCAGAGTGCATGACTGTACCTGCCCCTGTCACTAGTTGCCAGGTGGGCAACACCTGCTAGAGCTCCTGGCTCAGCAGCTCCACTTCTGTCTGAGTTCAGCTGGAAGGAAGAGCTTCCTGTTGTCCCAGGAACACCAAAATGGCAGAGCATACATTAGCCTACCCTGCCACTGGTAGCCAGGTGGGCAATGCTTCCTAGGGCTTCTAATTCAGTAGCTCTGCTTCTGAAGTTGCCCTAGCGGGTACCACTTCCTGTAGCTCTGGAAAACAACACCCAGATGACTGAGCGCGTGACACTTTACGCAGCTCGGCAGCACTTGCTAGAGCTTCTGGGCCAGCTGCCCCACTTCTGTGTAGGTTCAGCCAGTAGGTGTAGCCTCTTGCTGTACCAGGTATCAACTTGACAGAAGCACAGGTGACCCCACTCAGGCCTGCCTCTGAGATCCAGGTGGGCAATGCCTGCTAGAGCTTCTATGACAGTGGTCCTGCTTCTGTGAGAACTTAGCTAGTGATTCCCTTGGGGAGTTGATTATGGCATAGAGAGAGTATATGCATCCTTCTGTTGTCCCAGGAAGCACCTGGATAGAAGGGTAGGCTCACCCATCCACCCCTGCCTTTTATAGCCAGGTGAGCCACAACTCCTGGAGCTAAAAGTACAGTGGTCCTACTTCTGCCAGAATTTGCTGAGGAATGCAGCCTCTTGTTGTGTTGGGAATACCCCATGGCAAGGCATGTAACTCCAATCACCCCCAACTCCCATAGACAGATGGGCCACATCTACTAGAGCTTCCAATGCAGCAGTTCTGCTTCCACCTGAATTCTGTGGGCAGAAGCAACCCTGGCTTTCCCCAGGAAGAACATGAATGGCATATCATGGTTGACCTAACAAAGATACAGCTTGTCTGCCAGCTGGAGCCTCTGCCTGAGGGAGCCACATAAACCACATGTACCAGAATAACCAACAAAAGAAATACGGGAATAGAGACCATAACCACAGAGGACTCCTCCATGACCCAGGAGTGGGTGAGAATCTAAACCAGTCAACTGAGCTCCCTCTATACCATCATAAAACCCCCAAGGAAATCAATGAAGAAAAAAGGGAAAAAAATCAATTGAAAAGACAGCAAATTCATCAGCCCACACAAATGACAAAGAAACAGCACAGGAACTCTGGCAACTCAAAAAGCCTCAATGACTTATTTCTTCCAAATGACTGCACTAATTCCCCAGCAAGGGCTCTTAACCAGGTTCAAATGGCTGAAATGACAGAAATAGAAATCAGACTATAGATAGAAAATAAAATCATCAAGATTCGGGAGAATGTCGAAACCCAATCCAAGGAATCTAGGAATCACAATAAAATGATACAAGAACTGATAGACAAAATAGCTGTTATTGATCCACAAACTGGTTGAACTGCTCCAATAGAGCTGAAACATACACTACAAGAATTGCATAATGCAACTGCAATTATTAACAGCAGAGTAGATCAACTTGAGGGAAGAACCTCAGAGCTTGAAGACTGGCTCTCTGAAATGACTCAGTCAGATAAAAATGAAGAAAAAAGAATTAAAAAGTATGAACCAAACCTCCACAAAATACGGGATTATGTAAAGACACCAAATCTATGACTCACTGGCGTCCTAGAAAGAGACAAGAAGAAAGCAAGCAACTTAGAAAACATTTCATTGTGTCATCCATGTAAACTTCCCCAACATCACTAAAGAGGCCAAAATTCAAATCCAGGAAATGCAGAGAGCTGTTGCATGATATTACACAAGAAGACCATCCCCAAAACACATAATTATCAGATTATCCAAGGCCAATATGAGAGAAAAAATTGTTAAAGACAGGTAGAGAGAAGGGGCAGGGCGCCTACAAAGGGAACCTCATTAGGCTAGTCGCAGACCTTCCTGCAGAAGTCCTACAAACTAGAAGAGACTGAGGGCCAATAATAATCATTTTATTATACTACAGTATAATAAAAATAGAAAGCAATAATAAGAAAATCACTGAAAACCATAAAATTACATGGAAATTAAATAACATGTTCTTGAATGACATTTGGGTAAACAATGAAATTGAGACAGACATTAAGTAATTCTTTGAAACTAGTGAGAATGAAGATAACATATCAGAATCTCTGGGACACAGCTAAGGCAATGTTAAGAGGGAATTTTATAGCACTAAATGCTCACATCAAAAAGTCAGAAAGATCTCAAATAATAGCCCCATATAACAACTAGAAGAACAAGAGAAGCAAGAGGAAACTATCCCAAAGCTGGCAGAAGTCATGAGGTAACAAAATCAGAGCTGAACTGAAGAAAATTGAGACATGAAAACCATTTGAAAGATCAATGAATTCAGGAATTTGTTCTCAAAAAAAAAAATAGTAAGATAGATAAACCACTAGCTACATGCATACAGATAAAAGGGAAGAAGATCCAAAGAAACACAATTAGAAATGACGAAGACGACTTTACTACTGACTTTACAGAAATACAATAAAAATAAAAATTAAAAACCAGAAACTACTATGAACATGTCCATGTACACAAATGAGAAAGCTTAGAAGAAATGAATAAATTCCTGGGCACACAATCTCCCAAGATTGAACATGGAAGAAATTCAGCTCCTGAACAGACCCATAATGGGTTCTAAAATTGAATCAGTAATAAAAATCTGACCAACCAAAAAAACTCCTGGGACCAGATGGGTTCACAGTTGAATCCTACCTGATGTAAAAGAAAAGCTGGTGCCACTCCTATTAAAACTATTCCAAAAACTTGAGGAGGAGGGACTCCTCCCAAACTGGTTATTTGAGGCCAGCATCATTCTGATACCAGAACTGTCAGAGACACAATAAAAAAAGAAAACTTCAGGCCAATATCCCTGATGAACGTTGATGTAAAAATACTCAACAAAATACTAGCAAAATGAATCCAGCAGTACATCAAAAAGCTACTTCATCATATTCAAGTAGGCTGTATTGCTGGGATGCAGGGTTAGTTCAACACACACAACACAAAATGTGATTTGTCACATAAACAGAACTAAAAACAAAAACAATGTGATTATCTTAGTGGATGGTAAAAAGGTTTTTGACAAATTGTAACGTCACTATGTGTTACAAATCCTCAATAAACTAGGCATTCAAGGTGCATACTTCAAAATATGAAGAACCATCTATTAAAAACCTACAGTTAATATTACATACCAAATGTGCAAAAGCTGAAAGTATTTCCCTTTACAAGTGGCACAAGACAAGGATGCCCTCTCTCACCAGTCCTCTTCTACATAATATTGGATGTCCTAACTAGAGCAGTTAGGTGAGAAAAAGAGATAAAAAGGATCCAAATACAAAGAGAAGAAGTCAAACTATCCCTGTTTGAAGATGACATGATGTTATATCTTGAAAACTCCATGGTCTCTTAATCTGATAAGCAACTTTAGCAAGGTTTTAAGATACAAAATTAGTGTACAATATCAACAGCATTCCTATATACCAATAACATCCAAGCCAAGAACTAAATCAGGCACACAATCCCATTCAGAATTATCACAAAAAGAATAAAATGCCTAGAAATACAGTTAACAAGGGAGACGAAAGATCTCTCCCATGAGAACTGCAGAACAGTGTTCAAAGAAATCAGAGATGACACCAACAAATAGAAGAACATTCCATGCTAATGGATAATAAGAAGCAATATCCTCAAAATGGCCATAAGGCCCAAAGAAATTTAGATTCAGTACTATTTCTTTTAAACCGCCAATGATATTCTTCACATAATTAGAGAAAGCTATTTTAATATTCATATGGAACCAAAAACGAGTCTGCATAGCCAAGGAAATCCTCTGCAAAAAGTACAAAGCTGGAGACATTACATTACCCAATGTTAAACTGTATTGCAGGGCTACACTAACTAAAACAGCATGGTACTGGTAGAAAAACAGACACATAGACCAATGAAACAGAATAGAGAGCCCAGAAATAATGTCACACACCTACAACCATCTTATCATCAACAGAGCTGAAAAATTAAGCAAAGGGGAAATAACACCCCACTCAATAAAATGTGCTGGGATAACTAGATATCCATCTGCAGAAGATTGAAGCTGGACCCCCTCTTTACACAATATACAAAAATCAACACAAGATGGATTAAAGGCCTAAATGTAAAACCTAAAACTATAATAACCCTGTTAGACAACCTAGGAAATAACATTCTGGAGAAAAAATTGGCAAATAATTTATTATGAAGACACCAAAAGCAATTATTAATACAACGAAAACAAAAATTTACAAATGAGATCTAATTAAAATAAAGAGCTTCTGCACAGCAAAAGAATCTATTAACAGAATAAACAGACAACCTACAGAATGGGAAAAAATATTTGCAAACTCTGCATTCAACAAAGGTATAATATCCAGAATCTATGAGGAACACATTTACATGCAAAAATCAAGCAACCCTGCTAAAAAATGAGCAAAGGACATGAACAGATATTTTTCAAAAGAAAACATACATAAGGCCAATAAGCATATGAATAAAAGCTCAATGTCACTGCTCATTAGGGAAATGCAAATCAAAACCACAGTGAGATCCACCTCACACCATTCAGAAAGGCTATCACTAAAAAGTCAAAAACTGACAGATGCTGGTGAAGTGGTGGAGAAAAGGAAACACTTATGCAATGTTGGTGGGAGTAAATTAGTTAGTAAATTATTATAGAAGACAGTGTGGCAATACCTCAAAGATCAAAATCAGATCTATGATTCAACCCAGCAAACCCATTATTGGACATATACCCAAGAGAATATAAAGTGTTTACCATAAATATACATGTATGTGTATGTTCACTGCAGTACTATTCACAATAGCAAAGACATAAATCAACCCAAATGCCCATCAACAGTAGATTTCAAAAAATATGTTACATATACACCATGGAATATTACTCATTAATAAAACAGTAAGATCATTTCCTTTGCAGCAACTTTGATGGAGCTGGAGGCCATTATCTTCAACAAGCTACCACTGGAACAGAAAAACAAATAACACATATTCTAATTTATGAGCAGAAGCTAAACAATAAAAACATATGGGTACTAGGAGGGTAACAACCCCAGACACTGGGCCTGCTTCAGGGAAGAGGTTAGGAGGAGGGAGAGGATCAGAAAAAAATACCTATTTGGTCCAATGTTTATTACCCAGGTGGCAAAATTATCTGTACAACAAACCCCCATGACATTCAGTTTACCTGTCTAACAACCCTGCACATGTACCCCTGAATGTAACATAAAAGTTAAAACAAATTCAATCCAACGACTGTCTTTCTGCGAGGCCTTCTCTGAGTCTCCTACCTCATTCTCCAAAGGGCTTCCTTAAATTCTTCTATCACAGCACTTAGCACATTGTGTGACAATAATCTGTTTATATTATATCTCATCCACTAGATGATCAGTTTATAGGGCAGTATTCAAGTATGTAAGCATATTACTCAATAGTAACAATAAAAAATTTCTTTATCAAATTGCTTAAAATAAACATTACTAGTGACAGTCCAGCTGCAACAGGATCATAGTAATTCAATGTCATGACATTGTGATTTTCAGACAATACCAGCTTCATTCCCCTGTGTCATTTTTTTGGCAGCAATAGCACTTAAAGGACAATTCTGAGAAAACTCTGCTAATATTCTTGGCAGATATTTAACCTTATGAAAAGAAATTACTTATCCAGGACTTCAGTGCAGCATTTTCATTTCAGTGACATTTAAAATGAAAAGGAGTTCATTTTCCCATTTTCTTTTCAGAATTTTTGAATACGCTTCAGTTTAAAATCAAGCCCATTCAGTGAATAGTCAACTAGCACAAAATCAGAATATAAACATTTTTTTTAAAGGAGGCTTGTGGCTCTTATATTTGATATATCCTATGATACACATTTGACTATTAACAAAGGTGAAGCATAAAAATTTATCTTTAAAATATGGTGATTTTTCTAGTATATAATGAATTAACATTTAAGTTTATTGCTCTATGCATATGAGAAAATTTACACAATTTCAGTACATCTTTTTAGCCTTTAGTCAGCTCAGAAAAATAAATCACTTAAAAAATGTATGCTTCAATTTTATGTTCATATTTGTACTAATAGCTTTTAAATCTTATCCTATTTTTGTGATTACACTACTACAGTAATTTATAGAAAGAAATTAAAAACATAATGAAAATATAGCTAATTTCTAAAATATTTGTAGTCATTTTTATTATACATTTTCAAAATTATTTTCTAATAAAGAAAAAGGCTGATGGATGAGTATAACAGGATACGTATAATAACTTAATATATTTAAGGTGAATGTGACTGGATTGTTTTGATAGTGCTTGTTTTTCTAGGTCTTGGGGTAACTCTCAGTTTTCTTACCACACAATATTACGTCTAAATCCAAAAGTCTATTGGGTAATGTAGATTTCAATGAGAGAAGGAAGAGTTACCTTGCACCCTACCTAGCCCATTTATCTTTTAAAAACAAAACATTTGTAAACATTTTTCTGTTTCTTAATGGCTTCTCTTGTTGTGTTTCATGTGTCATTTTCCATTTACTATTCACCAACTATATCATTAGTTTACAAAATAACCTGGTTCAAGCAATTATCCCACATTTCCTATTACATTGCATTGAGCACTCAGTGAACCAAAAAGTAATCAACATTGCCAAGCAAAAGAAACAAAGCAAAACAGGATAAAACTATAGTTTGCATCTGACTCTCACTTTTCACATTTGCGAATGTGAAAGTAAAGAGGTCAAAAGTCAAGTGCCTTTGAATGCTGCTGTGTTCAAAAGAGCAATAGCAAAAGATACAATGATAAATGTACTCACACTTTTAAAATCATGACACTAAAATAATATTTCTTGATTTATATGTGAAATATATATGTGCAATTTCACATATAAATAATATGTGTGATTTCACATATAAATTTATATGTGAAATATATATGCGTGATTTCACATATAAATTTGTGTGATTTCACATATAAATTTATATGTGAAATATATATGTGTGATTTCACATATAAATAATAATGTGTGATTTCACATATAAATAATAATGTGTGATTTCACATATAAATAATATATATAAATTTATATGTGAAATCACCGCAGTCAAGCTGGTCTTTGGAAATTTGCTCTGAGCCATGATATCTCACTCTGGCTCGTTCTCTTGGCCATCTCTAGTTAAACCAGCAATGGAACTTAATTGTAATTAGGAGCAATTGGCCAGTTCACATGGCTGAAATTATAAGAAAAAATCTGAGTATTGGATCCATATAGAAAGGCCTGTTTTGTCGTGTAATCTAGAGAACCAAAGAATGAATGCTCTTTTATAAGCGGAAAATAACAGAGAGAGAGGGAGAGAGACAGAGAGAGAGAGAGAGAGAGAGAGAGAGAGAGAGAGAGAGAGAGAAACCAGGAAGGGAAAAAGAAGCGTGGAAAGAAAAGCCAAGGAATTTACAATGTTGGTTCCAGTTTCATTCTAAGTTCCCCTACACTCCTGTTTTTGGCTTCTATAAGGCATTTTAAAGTTGACTCTGTTAAATATTTTTAAAGTATAAAATAGCATATAGGATTTTAGGGTATCTGTATTTCTGGCTATGTTCAAAAAAGAAACAATAAATTTTTCAATAAATAGATGAGATGTATTCAAGAAAGGAGTAAGAACAGAACAAAAGAGTAGTTGTAGATACCCCAGAAATCAACGACTTTCCAAATTCTCTGTTCTCAAAGTTTCCCCTTGTGTTTTCTGGCCAGAATTAAGCAAGTGAGTTCATTAATTAACATATCAATTGACAACGCAGAGGGGTGAGCATGCAGAAAATCATTACTCCTTTATGTGAAATGAGTACATTCTTGGGAGACAATCACAAACGTGAAAAAAGAGTTTATAATAAAAAAACATAGTTCTCAACTCTTATTCTCCATGGGTCATGCATAATGTTCAATGTTTAAATCCATTATTCCTCCCCATTTAAGAGACTTGTGCATTGAGACTCACATCCTTGAGGAGACAGCAAGACAAATGTCAAAGTAGATTTGATCATGAGTTATGCAGATGGTTATGATTTGATTAGGAGTTTGTGCACCAGCCTGTCATCTGCAATCTCTGCAGTAACTTTTATCTTTCCTGTTGAGTAGTTTGACTAGTGGTGTCAGATGATATTTTGAACAATACAATTTAATTAATACTGTGGTGATATACAAGATTTAATTTATAAAGTTAAACTTTTATCTTTTCTTCTCAAGAAAATTATTGATCCCTTTCTGTTCCTTTTTAGCTTCCATAACAATAGTCCCCGTGTAACAATCTACAATTATCTTTTTGCCATGCGCTATTATGGAAAAAGTCTTAAATGCATATCTGCTAAAAGTTACGCAAATTACCCCAATGCTATTGTGTACATCAATCCATTATCTTGGAGGCATTCTCTATAAAGGAGAAAGTGAAAACAAAAATGACAAGAAAATAATTTATAGTACCTTACAGAAAAGATATTTTCATAAAGAAATGCATTAAATGAAAGTTTAAAATAAGTTAAAAGGCCTGTAGGTACACATTTCTATTTTCATAGAGTTGCATACTAAATTTTTAACCTAATTGAACAAATTTGTGTTAGCACATGTCTGAAAAAAATACTTATAACTGACTCTACAATCTAGAAAATAATAATTTATAGATATTATACATTTTAAATGTTTTAAAATAAAACTGATAAATTATAAATACAATTTTAAGTAGTTACAATGAATAAATACATCGTGAATTAACATGTGATTTACTCTAGAATTGATTAATCACCAAATAAGAATTGTCATAGCTTGTTCTTGCTTTCAAAGGAATAATCGGCTACTAGCCACACATTTGGAATGGATTCTTAGTTCCATGCCTACCTGTGCCTCAAGGTGGTATCTTCTAAAATGAATGTGGACTCTTGGTTTCAGAGATGTTGCTCTTTGTGTTCCTACAATATCTCAGCAGCCTGCAAAAATGTTGCATACATAGAATTCCTACAGAGCAGAAGAATGCTTCTTATGTATCTCACTATCCTGTTTTGTTTTGTGTTTGAGACAGGAGTTTGCTCTGTCATCCAGGCTGGAGTGAAATGTCACTCCACTGTAGGCTCAATTTCCCAGGCTCAAGCAGTCCTCCCACTTCAGCCTCCCAAGTAGTTGGGACTATAGGTATGTGTCACTGTAGCTATTTAAATATATATATATATATTTTTAGTATTTAAAATATATATATATATATATTATTATTATTTAAAATATATATATTTTAAATATCTATATTTAGTATTTAAAAATATATATATTTTTAGTAGAGACAGGGTCTTGCTTTGTTGTCAGGCTGTCTCGAAATTCTGGGCTCAAGTGATCCTCCTGCCTTGGCTTTCCAAAGAGCTGTAATTACAGGTGTGAGCCACCACCCTGGCCATATTCACTATCTTTGAAATACCTACCTATCTTCACTGTTCCTGATGTAAGTTAAACCAATGAGGGAAAGATATTATTTCTTACAAGGTACGACCACACGTTAGCATGACAACTTATACAAACGTTCCTGAACTTATGATGAGGCTAAGCCCTAATAAACCTATTGTATATCAAAAATATCACATTAAAAATACATATATCTAACCTACTGAACTGAATAGCTTGGCCTAGACTACCTTAAACATGCTCAAAAAACTTACTTTAGCGTAGAATTGAGCAAAGTCATTTTATAGGGGGCCTATTTTATTTTGGAGTGCTGAATATCTCATGTAATCCATTAAATACTATACAGTAAGGGAAAGAGAATGCTTGAATGCATTCTCAAAGTACAATTTCTACTGAATACATATTACTTTTGTATCATCTTAAAATTGAAAAATTAGGTCAAACCATTTAAGTTGGTGATCATCTCTATTCTCATGGCTTCCTACAAAAGTTTTAGCATTGGTACTTTTGGATAAATTATTTACCATCATTCTAGAAATGGGAAGAGAAGGCTTGACATCTCTTTGTGTCCTTGAACCATTCAAATGGATCTTCATACTTCTCCTGCAGCACCGTTGCCAAGCATTGACTTTTTAAAAAAGACAATGAATATTTCATTAAGTATAGATTGGAAAAAAATGACTGTATTAGTTATCTCTTGCTATCTAATAATATTAACACAAATTTAGAGACTTAATATAACATCCATCTATCATGTCACACTGTTGCAGAGCAGGAGTGCAGACTTTGATTAGTGGGGCTCTCTGCTGCAGCCTTAAACCTGCCATCAAGGTGTTGGTCAGGGCTTCAGATTCAACTAAGGTCTGACTGGGGAGAAAAGAGCTCCTCATCTCATGTGGTTGTTTGGAGAATTTAACTACTTTTAGTCTGTGAACTGAGGGCAGTCTCAGTTTCTTTCTATTTTTTGGACCGAGGTCACCCTCAGCTCCTCAATGTGGCAGTACAACATGGCAACTAGCTTCTTCCCGGCCAAGAAGGAAGACATTCTCTTCTCATTATGAAGGCTGCAGGTTTATGCAACATATAAATATGTATGGTAATCACAGACACCCTGTTAACGTTGCCATATTCTATTGGATAGAAGTATTCACCGTTCCTGTTATATCCCAGGAAAGATGATGTCAAAAAGCTGTGAATTCCAGGAGGCAGGGGTCATGGGGTCCACTTTAAAATCTGTCTCTCACAAAGGACCTTATTTCAGCAAAACTGCCTGAAATTGTCACTTTCTTTTCAAGTTCTTCAACCTCTTATTCTTTGGGTCTTCGCTACGCCCATTGTGGGAAATTCTCATATGTCCCTGGACAGGACATTGGTGTCTGAGTGTAAGCACAACAAATCTCTGAAGTCACTTGCCACATGACACTATTATGATAAAGATATGGTTCTAAAAATGTAATTATTTTTATTCAGAGATCATATATGGAAACACAATCAAAATATATTCAACATCTCTTACTTATCAGACATTATCCCAGTGACTTACAATTTTCACTTAAAATGTCTTTTCCCCATTTTGAGAACAGATGTGAGCCATCTGTTTTTAATCAAAAATCCATATTAAATTACACCTTTAATTCTGGTGATAAGTAGAGGAAACATCTAAATGAATTTGACTTGTGTATGTGGTTTCTTCATTAGGTTTATTCCCTTTTAAATATGTCAAAACCTCATTATCTCGAATGCTGATAATGTAATGAAGAAATTAAGAATTTGTATACCATCTAAAACATGAAGAGGCACAGGAGCACAGGAGAAAATCTGAATTATAGGAGCATGTGCTGAGAGGATCATTAAATGATTTGGTTCATTTAACATTATATGCCCATGTGACTCTTCCATATTTTCAAGCAAGAATAACTTCGAGACAACTGTTGAATCTATTATTCATTTTTATTACTTTATTCTATGTATCTATCACAGAAGTTTGGGTTCAAGAATCAAACTATTCTTATGTGTCTAACCCACAATCTTTAAATGCAGATTTAAGAGGTAATTATTGTGAAGGATATGGAAAGTGTTACATTTATTCCAATGCTTATGGGTAAATTCATGACCCCGGTCGAAGAATGTACCCTAAATGATTGAAAGCTTTTCTGTCAACATAGAATTTATCCTCCATTTACAGACAGTCTGGACTATTATAGAGCCTGTTCCCTGAAATTTCTTCATTATTACAAGAGCACAATAGAAAGATATTTCTCTCCTTGCTCATTAGATGCAATGCCAGCACAGATCTGCAGGTCCACAATTCCAGACTACACAAGGGATAAGAAAGGAGAGAGGAGATTAGCACAGCTGAGATGATCCTCCTTTTTGGCAGTTGGATGTTTCCCTCTGGAGAAAAACTGTTGTGCCTTTGATGCCACCTCTCTACTCTGGCTGTTTGGAGATATTCACAATCTATATCGCAACTCTGACCTTGGCCACAGATAGTCTCATCTTTCCAAATAACAGCCAAAGATTTGGAGCAGGGCTGCATTCATAATAGAGGCAAAAATAAATTCTATCAAATTACATGTTTTTCTTTTGCTTTCATATTTTTTATCATGTAAACAACATGTCATATTCCACAGGATTAAAGCATAAATCCTGGAGTAAAACATAAATTAAAAGAGGTGAATCTGTAGGACTGAAGCAGGAGAAGCTGTAATCATTTGGGATGTGTGGCAAGGCAGGAGCCAATTCAAGTTGTTTATGCTCTATCAGAGAGCAAGCAAATCACTGAAAGAAATTCCGCATGAGTTGTGTGTCCCAACCAAGCAGGGGACATAAGGCAGGTTTTCCTTCTAGGCCAGAAAACCAGGAGGAGAGAGGACCTTGTGCAACTTAGATACGAGAGCCCAAGAATCAGAAAGGCAGAAAGGCCTCCTTACATTAGGATATGAGTTGTGGAGGAGTCACAGTGGGGACAGTTACAGAATAGTTGCTTCATACTGCTGTCAAGTGCTGAGAAAAATTATGCCAGACAGTGAGTTGTCAGGCAAAGAAAACCATCAGACTATTTCAAAATGCTTCCTATTAAATAGATAAAGCTTCTGACACCTGTGAAACCTGACTTCTGCTCTTGTCTGGTACAGAGAAGAGGGCTGGGAGGAGCTTCCAGAAATCTGAATAGCGCATACATCTCTGAAAGCCAAGAAATAACAACACAAATGAAAAGGCAAGACAAAGGAAAAAAATAGGACTATGCTTTTAAAAGAGAAAACGTAAGACAAAAACATCTGTTGAATGTGTTTTGATTAGTAATCATGTAGCAAAACTTTTCTATATGCTGGGGTTGCAGCAAGTCTCAACTTCTCACACTCAGGTGAGAAACCATAAACAAATAATTAAATTATGGTGCATATCAGAAAAAATGCATTTTAGAAAGAAAAGTTAAGTAGACAAGGACAAGAGTCTGTGAGTTTGCATGTGTGGGGAGTGGAGTGGGAATAGGATTGCAATTTTAAATAGGGCAGAAAGGCTGGCTTCCTTGAGAAGGTAAATGTTTGAGCACATTGATTAAAAAGATGGCTCTCTCCTATAATGCCAGTACTTTGGGAAGCTGAGGTGGGCAGATCATGAGGTCAGGAGTTTGAGACCAGACTGGCCAACATCGTGAAATCCTGTCTCTACTAAAAACACAAAAATTTGCTAAGCGTGGTGGCCCACGCCTGTAGTCCCAGCTCCTCTGGAGGCTGAGGCAGGAGAATTGCTTGAAGCCAGGAGGCAGAGGTTGTGTTGAGCTGAGATCATGCCACGGCACTCCAGCCTGGGCAATAAAGCAAGACTCTGTCTCAAAAAAAAAAAAAAAAAAAAAGAGGGGTGATCCAGTGAATAATGCAGTTAGCTATCTACAGGGAGAGGAAGCAAAGGGAAAGAAAGCAGCCCTTGCAAGCAAATATCCTGAAGTGAGAATGCGCCTTGGCAGGGAGCAGCAAATATAGAGATACTGCCATGGGATCCCACCTGGAACATTTTCAAATAGCCAAAAGGCCAGGGCCATGGTTTGAGTATGGATTTCTTTGGACCTGCCAGGTCACATGTTGAAATTTGATACCGAGTGATGGACATGAGGAATGGTGGCAGGTGTTTGGAACACAGGGACAGATCCCTATGAATGGTCTGGTGCCATTCTCATGGCAG
The DNA here is from genome assembly GCF_009761245.1 of Sapajus apella. NCBI lineage: Eukaryota > Metazoa > Chordata > Mammalia > Primates > Cebidae > Sapajus > Sapajus apella. The sequence continues at coordinate 24,715,899 of NW_022436948.1, read as the reverse complement.
TGAGTGAATTCTCACTCTTAGTTCCCATGAAAACTTCTTGTCCAAGAGTCTGGCCCTTTCTCCTCTCTCTTGTTTTCTACCATGTGATCTGAACAGACGGATTCTGCCAGGGGTGGAAGCAGTCTGAAGCCCTCATCAGAAGCCAATGTTAATGCCTTACTTCGAGTATAGCCTGCAGAACTGAGAGCCAGATAAATGTCTTTTTTTGGTAAATTACCAAACTTCAGGCATTTCTTTCAGCAATACAAATGGACTAAGACAGCCATTGTGGCTAGTGTAGAGTGAGCAAACTTGAGCCTAGCAGGGGTTGAGTTTAGCAATGCAAGACAGCAGTAACGCTTTTAGGTCATTGTTACAACCTAGGCTGTTGTCTGAGAATGAGGAAACATCAAAGAACGTGAAAACAGGGAAGAGATAATATGATGGATTTTAAAAGTACCACTCCAGCTGCTATAGTAGGTGACTTTTCTTTTTTCTTTTTACAATTTCTCTAAACTGTCTATATTTTTCATATTACATTTATAATTTAAAATAAAGTTGCATTATTCTCACTGAAGCTAGTTCCAGGAGCTAGGACAACAGTTTCATCTTCTCCAACTGTAACAGAACTGACAATAGTTAGGCACTGGCACACTGAGACCATGTAGCATAGCTTACATCAGAAGTCAACTATTGTTACCTAGGTTTGGAAAATGCCAATATAAAAGTCACCTGATGGCTGTTGTGATGGCAATAATCACTCAAATGGTAGAGTATCTCTTGCAGAGAAGATCAAGAAAGAGACTTTGTCTCATCCAGCTGCCTGAAAAGTGAAAATATTCAGACACTTGTTACATTCTTTCTATGATCTTGAAAGTCGCTGAACACTCCTCAAGTATTTTCCTTTCTTTTTTATTGTTGTGAGAAAAGATACAGATGGAAGTAACAGGCTGTGACCACAGTCCATTGTTCTTAAGCAAGATTCCTCAGGAAACTTTGCGTTCCTAGCCAGAATGTAAATGATCTATTACAACAAGAGAACAGTGTCTGGAATGTTTGCAAATTACCTTTGAGATGTCTGTCTTCATCTAAAATTATTCTTACTTGCTCTTAATGTTTTCATTCTAGCAGAAATAAATCTAGAACTGCACTACTACAGAATAGTTAGAAGTTATAATTGAATAACCTGGTGAAGCCACGATTTCTGGCCCAGGGAAGTTCTTGTCAATGTCCTTGTTTTTGGGTTGGGCTGTGGGTTCACGTGTGGGTCAACATATAGCTTAAATAAATGTAACACATAAATAACTAGAAGAGAGCTATGCTTCGAAAGAAAGTAGTATCCCACATGGCTATATCTATAAACATATATGCTAGTATTATTTCTGGTTAAATGAAAGTAAAATATAAACCAGAGAAAAAATAATCTAAAGAAAATAGCTTTAATAATTAACATATATCTTAAATGACTAAATTGCCATGTTTTTACAGTTCGAAAATAGATATTCAACAGAAATATTTATGAATGGTTTATCTTTTATTTTTATTTGCAATTCACTAAGACTTTTATCCAAATAACATAAAGGCTTTTACTTAAAATATATGTATGAATTTTAAAAGTATTTTAATATAGAAAAAAGGTCTGAAATATAATTTTATAACTATACTGCAAAACAGTTTTTATATATTATTGTATTTTTTATCTGTTTTTCTTAATTTAAAATGTTCATGAGATAATATTTTGAATATTTCAAAATAAAAAAAGCTGTAATAAAAATGTTATGTAAGTTTGAATCAGCCAAGCATAAAAACACAGCTTCAGTATACTGTTCAGATTTTTGTCACTTATAAAACTAAAATTAGTATTATCTAAAACTTTAAATATTATCTCCTTACAGATTAAAATAAAACATAATGTGATATTTCTATGATATTTACAGAGGGTAATTTTCAGACATAGGTTACATTTTAAAGATAATAGTACTTAAAAAATGACTAATTAATGTAGCTGAGTTCATTTTCCTAATTTTTACTTCAAACTTTTTTTCAGTTTTGTTCACTGATATGTTCTTTTTCATTGTATTTTTAAAGTCATAAAATATATATTTTATACTGTGCTGCTAATTTGATAAACTGAATGATTGAAAAATTTATTTAGAAGTTATGTGAACCTATAAGTAACACATGGCTGTCAAGCAAGGATTCCTGTCAGGTTCCTCTGTCAAACATGGGACTCAGTGCTCAACAGTTCCAAGCAGTAGAATAGTTAAACAGGAAAGAACCTAGATAAGATGTCAGGATGCAAGGCGGGTTCAACCTAAGCAAATCTGTAAACATCATCCATCACATAAACAGAACCAATGACAAAAAACACATGCTTATTTATCAAAGAAAAGGCCTTTGATAAAATTGAACACCCTTCATGCTAAAAAAACTCAATAAACCAAATATTGATGGAATGTATCTCAAAATGATAAGAGCTATTTTTGACAAACCCACAGCAAGTATCATACTGAATGGACAAAACCAAGAAGCATTCCCTTTGAAAACTGGCAGAAGACAAGGATGACCTTTCTCACCACTTCTATTCAACATAGTATTGGAAGTTCTGGCCAGGGAAGTCAGACAAGAGAAAGAAATTAAGGGTATTCAAATAGCCAGGGAGGAAGTCAAATTGTCTGTTTGCAGATGACATGATTGTATATTTAGAAAACCCCATCATCTAAGCCCAAAATCTCCGTAAGCTAATAAGCAACTTCTGCAAAGTCTCAGGATACAAAATCAATTTGTAAAAATCACAAGCATTTCTATACACCAATAATAGACAAACAGAGAACCAAATCATGAATGAACTCCCATTCACAATTGCTACAAAGAGAATAAAATACCTAGGAATACAACTTACAAGAGATGTGAAGGATCTCTTCAAGGAGAACTACAAACCACTGCTCAAGGAAATAAGAAAAAAACACAAACAAATGAAAAAACATTCCATGCTCATCGATAGGAAGAATCAATATTGTGAAAATGGCCATACTATGCAAAGTAATTTATAGATTCAGTGCTATCCCCATCAAGCTACCATTGACTTTCATCACAGAATCACAAATATCTAATATCAAACCAAGAAGAGAGCCTGCATAGCCAAGACAATCCTAAGCAAAAAGAACAAAGTTGGAGGCATCATGCTACCTGACTTCAAACTATGCTAAAAGACTACAGTAACCAAAACAGTATGGTAGTGGTAGCAAAACAGATACATAGAACAATGGAACATAACAGAGGTCTCAGAAATAATATCGCACATCTCAACCATCTGATCTTTGACAAACCTGACAAAAACAAGCAATGGGGAAATTATTCAATATTTAATAAATGGTGTTGGGAAAACTGGCTAGCCATATGCAGAAAACTGAAACTGGATTCCTCCCTTACACCTTATACAAAAATTAACTGTATTAAAGACTTAAACCTAAGACATAACACCATAAATACTCTGGAAGAAAACCTAGGCAATCCCATTCAGGACATAGGCATGGGCAAAGACCTCATGACTAAAGCAAAAAAGCAATGGCAACAACCAAAATTGACAAATGGGATCTAATTAAACTAAAGAGCTTCTGCACAGAGAAAGAAACTATCATCAGAGTGAACAGGCAACCTACAAAACAGGAGAAAATTTTTGCAGTCTACCCATCTGACAAAGGGCTTATATACAGAATCTACAAAGAACTTAAACAAATTTACAAGAAAAAGAAAAAAACCAACCACATCAAAAAGTGGGTGAAGGATATAAACAGACACTTCTCCAAATAAGACATTTAGGCAGCCAACAAACACTTGAAAAAAAGCTCATCATCACAGGTCATTAGAGAAATGCAAATCAAAACCACAATGAGATACCACCTCACACCAGTTAGAATGGTGATCATTAAAAAGTCAGGAAACAACAGATGCTGGAGAGGATGTAGAGAAATAGAAATGCTTTTACACTGTTGGTGGAAGTGTTAATTAGTTCAACCATTGTGGAAGACATTGTGGCGATTCTTCAAGGATCTAAAACTAGAAATACCATTTGATCCAGCAATCCCATTACTGGGTATATACCCAAAGGATTAAAAATCATTCAACTATAAAGGTACATGCACACGCATGTTTATTGTGGCACTGTTCACAATAGCAAAGGCTTGGAGCCAACTCAAATGCCCATCAATGATAGATGGATAAAGAAAATTTGGCACATATACACCAAAGAATACTATGCAGCCATAAAAAAAAGATGAGTTCATGCCCTTTCCAAGGAAATGAATGAAGCTGGAAATCATCATTGTCAGCAAACTAACACAAGAACAAAAAACCAAACACTGCCTGTTCTCACTCATAAGTGGAAGTTGAACAATGAGAACACATGGACACAACATCACACACCAGGGCCTGTCAGGGTGTGGGAGGCTAGGGGAGGAATAGCATTAGGAGATATACCTAAAGTAGATGATGGGTTGATGGGTGCAGCAAACCACTGTGGCTTGTGTATACCTAGGTAACAAACCTGCATGTTTTGCACATGTACCCCAGAACTTAAAGTATGAAACAAACGTTTTCTTTCCTCTAGCTTTTTAAAAGGTCTTTCATGTTAAGTAAAAACAAAATAAAACTCAAAAAAAGCAAAATAAAACAAACAAACAAACAAAAATATGCATACTGCTGTTCATTACTATTAAAATATATATATTCTGTAGAGTTTAAATCTGTAAAATTCTGAATGCTATACAGGCATTATTGTATTTTTTGACACCATAATTTTGATACATGAATGGCAGGTTTTCTCCCAATGCTATTGATGAAGAAACAAAAGTACAAACCAGGTGTTTTGTCCAAGTGACTAACCAAATAAATTAGAAATTCACACCATAACTTGTTTCTTCTGCAAACTTCATCTAGATAAGCTAATACTTGCAAATACAATTTATAAATTATTTTTAATGTATCTAACCTGTACCATGTACTGCATATGATCCATCTTATTAAACTTAACAAAAATCACATTAGGAAATTACTGCTCTAATACCAATTTTAGTGACGAATTGCTGGATACTGAGGAGTGAAATTTGTCCCCTAAGGTCGATAGTTGCAGTAAGGGGCAAAGCCTACTCAAAACAGGCAGCCCAATGTCAAGCCCTAAGGGAATGTGTTCTTTTTCCGGGTCCATGAGGGGGCGTGGTTTTAAAGGCAAGAATTTCCCAGTGCCATGCCCCTCTCCCATCTCTGTCCACCTGGGAGATTTAACGGTTTATGTTTGAATTTTGCGGGCACGGGAAGAAACTAAGAGTCAATCACCCCATGAGAAGTTTAAAGGAACTCCTTTCATTGGCCAGAGGACCTTGGGAAGGTGGGAATTTCTTCCAGGATAAATTCCCCTGCTCCTTCACCCACGCCGGATTTCCAGCTCTCTGGAATCCCCTCCCACATGGTGGGAGCTCCCTTTCCCCTCTGGGATCTCCCCTCTGGAATCCCCTTCCACACTCTTCCTGGAAGTCTTTCTCTTCTACTCCTTTACTTCTCTTTTCTCTACCTAAATAAAATCAGCTTTCTGCAACACTTCTTGGGTCCAATATTTACTTTTACCAGCTTATGGCACACCTGCAGTGGTCCCATTGCTTATTCTTTTTTTGCTTTTTTTTTTTTTTTTTTTTGAGACAAAGTCTCACTCCGTCGCCCAGGCTGGAGTACAGTGGCACGATATTGGCTCATTGCAACCTCTGCCTCCCAGGTTCAGGCAATTCTCCTGCCTCAGCCTCCTGAGTAGCTGAGATTACAGGCATGTGCTACCACGCCCAGCCAATTTTTGTATTTTTAATACAGACAAGGTTTCAACATGTTGGACAGGCCGATCTCAAACTCCTGACCTTGTGATCCACTCGCCTCAGCCTCCCAAAGTGCTGGGATTACAGGTGTGAGCCACCGCACCTGGCCTGCTTATTCTTTAAGAGATTGGAGACCAATAACCCACAGCATTCTCTCAGGGGTGCTGTGCCTCACCAGCACCCAAGAAAAAACCCTGTTACAGCCCTATACACTTACTTAAGCCCCTGGGCGCCTATTAAGGATTGAATTATGTCCCCGTAAAATGCATAGATTGAAGCTTTACCTCCAATGTGACTATATTTGAACATAGGACTTCTCTGGAGGTAATTGTGGTTAAATGAGATCATAAGGACCCTAATTCAATAGAACTGCTGTCCTTACAAGAAGAAGAGGAAGGACACCAGGTGAAGAAAGGTCATGCGAAGACAGAGTAAGACAACAGCCATCTGCAAGTTATAGAAGCCTCACTGAAACAATTCTGTTAGTGCCTTGATCTTGGCCTTCCAGCCTCAAGAACTGTGAGAAAACTACTTTCTGCTGTTTAAGCCAGTCAGTCTATAGTATTCTGTTACAGAAGCCAGAAAGGACAAATTCAGTGGTTTCTAGTTCAGTGATTTGCTGGCAGGCCTGATTTTGGTCCTCCCCAGGCTGTCGTTAAGATATGTATTCATAAAGAAGACAGTTGTGTTCATACTTCCTTTTCCCTCTTCTCCCCCATCCTTTTTTACTGTAAGTAAAGGAAATACTTGAAGGCTGTTAATGATTCCTGCTGTTGTAATCGGTGGTGAAGAAACTTTTATGTTTTGCTTGTTGAACCTGAAAGGACTTATGCTACAGATGACATGATTTTCTTTGGTTATCTGTGTCTCTACCCTGCCTGTTATGTATCAGGTGTCTTCCCTACTGCTGGTCATGCCTCAAAGATCAGTATTAGTAGCAGCAGAATGTCACAAAAAAAAAAACATATTGACAACAGAGCAAGCAACCAGAAAATAATGGTTTCAGCCAAAGATTGTAATAGTGCCTATATTTTTACTATTAAGTCTGTGAATATTTAATTTGCTCACAATTTCAAGTAACATTTGTTTCAACTCCTCTGCCCAGACACACCTGTCTATCTCTGTTTCTGACTGTATACATGTGTGTGTTTGTTTGCCTAAGCATTCTTGAATTTACATTAATATCTTTGAGGATTTCTCTAAGGGACTCAAGAGGATGAAGTGACATGAGCTTGATTTCTTTAGATCTTCAGGAGGCCATTCAAATTTTATATCTCTGAGAGCTCAGTGTGCGGTCATAAGATTAATGTGCTGTTGTTTCAGGATCTTTCTAGTGAAACTGACTCTCTGGATGCATATTATTTATGGATTTTATGTTACCTTCTAAAATGAGAATGAGAGAGAAAGAACTTGTGAACTTGTAAACTGAAATCAATACAGAAAATAACCTCTCACACAGAAAAGGTTGGGATGTCTCTGTTTATTTCGTAAATATTCCTGTGGATTAGACATACTGTGTGGTAAGTGCCTTCCTGCTTTCCTTGTGCTTCTTCCCTCTTTTTCTGTTTGTCCTCCACTATACTTCATTTTCTTGCTTGGTTTTCTATCTCCCACACAGAAAATCAAGTTGGATTTCATATTATTACTTGACTGAATAAAGTCACTAAAATAGACACAGAAGGAGGCAGGAACCCAGTTATTTCATAGTGTGATAGTTCAATATTCAGAAGAGAGCAATAATAGTGCATACGAAATACATTTTTTTCAAGTATGCTCATTAAATGAAAGATTTCTCTCCTAAGAATATCCTGTTTAGGGTTTTGTAAAATAGTATTACATGAACTTGTGTCTAGAGAGATATTTGTAAACATTTAAAAAAAACTCACTACTCTCCTAGAGCATAATTCAATGTAATCTGCACTTTTAAGGAACCATTCAAAAAAATTGGGTATTGAATATATTTCTTTGGCTTTACCCAGTGTCTATACTAGAGTGAGACTGTATTCTTAAATAGAAGACATACTTAACTGCTATAAATGTTCTGTATAAATTATGACTTTGCTTAAGATAAGACACAAAAGAAACCTTAATGCTTTTTCCTTTATGGCTTAAGCCATAAAGAACATAAAATCTATTCTGACAATTTTATTAGCCACATATTTTTGCTTCTATCAAACTAAATAGTTGTATTAAATCTACACAGAATCTAAATGTTTATATGTTAACTCACTCAGACTTTTCTGTGTCTTTTTTTAACTCCTAGGGCATTTTCTCCACATGGTAATCAGAGTACTGTTTCCAGAAAATACTGGAAACTTCTGATTTAACTGACTTACACTTTCTAATGGGCTTATATGGGAAATGACTAATTAGCAGTGGGATCCATCATGCTAAGCAATTCTGTCTCAAGAACAGTGATATTTGATCATCCCAGTCTACTTGGTAGAGAAGATGTAAACATATTGCTAATTACCCTGATGAATTACTGGATGGAAACTCCCCCTCCCCATATTTCATATTTGCCTTGGTATTATGATACAGCAATGTTGGTGATCATAAGTGGCTTTTAGAAGGAGTGGAAATTTTATTACACAGCCAGTTGCAATATGCAAAACAATTCAATTAGGGCAAAGAAATTCTCCAACATTTCATACTATGTAGAAGACAATGATTACTGTATTTTGTATTGGTACAGAATGTTTAACCACTTGTGACCCATTAATTGGACAATGCTGCACAAAATGCTTTTCTTTATAGATTCTGATTATATTTTTAAAAAACTATAATTTTATCCTAATTTAAAAATCTTGTGAGTACAGGGATCATCTTCACTTTCTTCAAAATAATGCTGGTTATATTATTATCAGAAGGTGGAATATTAAACCAGAAGATACAAAACCTTTTCTTTTTGACCTTTTCTCTTAACCATAATTTAGATTTAATTTCTGCATTTCATTTTTACTAACTTTGTCATGAGTTTTATTTGGCTTATTGTTATCATAATTCTCAAGTTAAATTATGCCTATGAGTTCTAATTTACACATGCCTTTAATTAAATGTGTTTTAATGGTGTTACAGTAAAATTATTTTATTTTTTCATTAACATATAGAAAATAATTTCTATTTGTGGCATTAAGTACAATGTAAAAAACAAAATAAATCCTCACTAAATATGAGAAATATATCTTTGATTGTAGTTTTTTTAATGAAAGGCTTTTCAATGGTTAGCCTTGCTGCTTATACAGATGATTGTCCCAAAATTTGGATCCAAAGGTTATGGAGCAAGAGTAGGGTCGGGGTGGTCATGAATGGCTGCTCACATTCATTATCAGTAATAGTAGTAGATACCTTTTGTTGTATAAATTTGGAAGGATTCAAATCTATTCTTATTTTACCCTATCAATATGTAAAATATCAAAAAGTTTCTTATCTCTTTTTAGTTTTAGGGACAAAACATGCTTTCTTTTACATTTATTTAGAACTCCAATTTGTGGCATGAAGGGAAAATGCCTCAATGTGAGTTTGTGCCAGTTGACTAACATGAGAATTTTATTACTTATAATTAAACAAATTGCTAGTGAAATAGTTTTTTTTTTTCCTTTAGTAGAAATAAAATGCAGGATAAAATATAAACGTTTAAAATACTGACATACAAAAGAGAATTCTGCAAGGCAGTAAAGTCAGGCATGTGAAAAATTGCAAGTATAAAAAAAAAACCTATATGATTACAAATGACAAGAATAAATTAAAATAAAGAGATTACTTTTTCCCATGATATAATGGGAAAGCTTGCAGAGAAAAAAGCAGAACTTAAAATAAAAAAAAACATACGTGATAAAAGAAAGCTTGTACTGGGTGTTTTCATCTCGTGAATTATAAAGTGTACTAATACAGTCTAATGCAGGAATAGAAAACTAAACACTGAACATTCTCACTTGTAAGTGGGACCCGAATGATGAGAACACATGAACACGTGGAGGGGAACAGCACACACTGGGATCTGCTGGGGATGGGGGAAGGAAGAGCATCAGGAAGAACTACCTAGGTGATGGGTTGATCTGTGCAGCAAACTACCATGGCACACATTTACCTATGTAACAAACCCGCACATCCTGCATATGTACCTTGGAACTTAAACTAAAAGTTGAAGAGAAAAAACAATAAAGCTCCATAATTATCAAGTAATTGTTTTTCATTTCCAAATTTTTATTTTGTACTGTTTATTATACAGAAGCGGGGCTCTGCAAACCACATTTCCACTTTGCCTACAGATTTTCCATTAGTTTCTGCTAAGGGGGAGCAGTAGAAAACAGCAAAGCTATAAGAGGAAGAAGGGAATTGTTGCTTCCTGTTGGCTTCTTGTGGACTTCCATTTGGTGTGTCCTTCTTGTAAACTTCACTCCAGCAATGCTTCTTCACCTTGGAAGTAGCAGGTCCTTTCTACAATATCAGTTGAGTCCAGTTTGCAAATTTCCCAGCACTTGTAGAATCACATTTATCTGCCCTCCTTAAGACAACAGCACTAGCTGAGAAAGCAGAATTCTTACCTCAGAGGCCTGGCCTTCTCAGCTCTGTGGAGCCCCTCCTCTTATTCTTTAGTGGAGAACCAGAATAGGAGCTGCTTCCTGGAGTTGTCATACCCGTAACAAGTTAGTCTCTCTTACCTTTCAGTTACCTAGTTAGCAACCGTATAGCCAGGAAAAAAAATTGTTTATTTTAAATTTGCTCTCTTACAAAAACTAGTCTTATTTTGGTCTCCCAACTGGACCCTGACTGATATAAAATCTAGAGCTCTAAGCTCTTTTCAGCAATTATTTTTATTTGATAACTTGGAAATATAGTGTTTATTATTCAAATTGAAGATCTTTTCCTGTCATATTTGGATATAATCGTTTCTATCATATTTTACTTTTTTCTATGACAGCCTTACCAGGTCCAACCCTACTTGTCTTTTAGGAATTAACTTAAGTGATAATCCTTTTCCAATATATTCTATTAACCCCCATTAACTCCTGGCCTTTAATGACCTCAATACGAAGTGAACACTTGTTGCATTTATTATGTTGTTTATAGGTACCTGTTTACTTGTTTCACTTTTCTACTACACAGTAAGCTCTCTAAAGAATTGAATCAGCTTTTATTCCCTGGAACTTGAGTGTACATTTGCATTGCTACAACATACTAGTTGCTCAGTAAATAATAATTGCATGAATAAATAAATGAACATTTCAAGAGTGAATCTTTTTTCTGAATTACAGATTTAACAAACAAAAATATGGGACTTCCAGTTAAATTTGAGTTTCACTAAAACAATGAATATTTAGTATAAATATATCATAAATATTGCCTTGCTAAAATAAAATGCATTTTTAAATCTGGAATTCAAATTTCACTGGGTATCTGTATTTATCTAGCAACTCTCATCTGAAAAAGCTCTTCCAAGACTGACTTGATTGAATGAATTATGGAAAAAAAAGTTTTAATGCTACATATAGAAGTGTCAAGAATGCTTCAAATGCATTTGTGCCAAGAATGAAAATCAAAAGACTATATTTTATTGTGTTATTTGATAGCTTGAGCACTCCAATTGCTGTAATATGTAGACCTGATGCCCTAGATTTAAGATTAATGTTTTTCCAACATCAGTGGAACATACTTTATCTCCCAGCAGGGCATATCTGGATGTCTATTGACAGGTCTTTTAGTGTGACTCAGCTAGGCAAATACCAGCCTGAAGGTCACTCTTTGAAAATTATACTGTTCCAGGCACATCAATAATGTCAATCTTTCCTGGACCCAGTCTTGAGATTTGTGGTCTTGGAATATAAATGTCCCAAGCACAGATTTTGACGGCTAATAATTGTTTAATAAATGATGACTTCCTTTCACAATATATTTGAATCCATTTCAAAAAACAAGAAAAGATTGTACAGGAAAAACTTCTGGGCCTGGAAGTTTGACATTTTAGCATCACATCCTCTGCAATTGACCTAATATTTAGGAGGTAGGGTAGTTTAATGAGATATAGAAGCACACACCATTTTACTTAAAAAAAAATTGTTATCTGGGAGCCTTAAGAAAGAAACTTTTGACAGGTCAACCGGAAAACATTAAAGGGGTCAAAATCCTGTTTTAAAGAGTTTATTCAAGTGAAAAGCTGGAAATGGTCATTCTAGAATACATCATCTCCAGAGAACTAGGGTCAGTGCTCCAAAGTTAAAAGCTAAGTTTTGCTTATATAGTAAAGATGAAGACACTTAACAGGATTATAACATTTTATATACATAGTTGGTTTACAGAGTTACAACAAATTACTTAGTTACCATGTGTTTTCTGTGCAGCTTGTTTTCCTTACAGTTGGTTTTTATTTCCTTTCCAATTTAAAAGAGTGTAGTTTACAATCCATGTTAAGGAAATGTGATCACTACGAAGTTTTTGTGTGAGAAAGATAAGAGGAAGTTTATTCTATAATGGAAGTCAACCACGGAGGGGGAAAGGGTCTTTTTTGGTTCTCTTGGGCCTTTTACAACATTCTACAAAAGAATACAGATAAATGAAAAAGCTTAATCTATAATCAAAAAGTTGCAGTTGGCTAGGTTACAGCTGCTTGTCATGTAACTTGCGATTCATAAATGACATTCTTTTAAGGCTCAACATAATTTAGAGTTCCAACAGGATAGATTTCGAATTACTCATTTTTAGATTTTTTAAATTAACCATGTTTTAATTAGAAACTTGTGTATTTGTTGCTCATCAATGACAAGGACAAGGAAAGTGTGGACAAGGAAAATGTGGCACATACACACCACGGAATACTAAGCATACATAAAAAATGATGAGTTCATGTCCTTTTTAAGGACATGGATGAATCTGGAAACCATCATTCTCAGCAAACTGACATAAGAACAGAAAATCAACACTGAATGTTCTCACTCATAGGCAGGTGTTGAACAATGAGAACACATGGACCCAGGGAGGGGAGCATCACACAGTGGGTTCTGTTGGGGGAGACTAGGGGATGGGCAGTGGGGGGTAGGGAGGTTGGGAAGGGATGACATGGGGAGAAATGCCAGATATAGGTGATGGGGATGAAAGTAGCAAACCAAATTGCCATATATGTACCTATGCAGCAATCCTGCATGATCTGCACATATACCCCAGAATCTAAAGTACAATTAAATAAAAGAAGAAGAAACTTGGGTATTTATTAAATAAAGAATGCTTGAACGCTTTGTTTAGTTTAAAATTTCAAGACTTATTATCATGATTATTAATGCTCATGTGGTCTAACTTCAAGTTTTAGGGACTGAAAACTTGGATGAATGGAGAAGCTAGAATGAGATGGGAGAAAACTGACATACTTTGACAGGGGTGGGGTTGAGAAAAGATTAGAAGTTTAGTTCTGAACCTTGTCCTTGACAAGCCTTTCAGACATTCAAAAACTGTCAAGTAGTCCATTGAAAAATGAATCTGAAATTCATTAGAGAAGTAAGCGTAGAGTCCTGACAAGATAAGCAAGCAACAATGAGGAAGGGGTCCCAGATGGGGGAAAACAATTATTCTGAGAGACAGATAATCACAGACAACCTGCTGGCTTAACATCCTGTTCCCAAAGACCTCATTCTGCACATAGCAACAGCAGCACAATTTTATCTGCACACAGTGCCTCCAGCACAGCCCCATAAAACTTCCCTCCAGCCCCTGCTTCCTGGTAGACAGTCCTTTCTCTGCCGTGCTACCCATTGTATTCTTGCACTGTATCTTCTTACTTTCTCTAATGAATCATCCTTTCATTACCTATAATGATCTTGATAAATTCTTTTACTGCCCATCATGCTGGCCCCAGCCAGCTACTTCTGGAACAGTGAATACTAGAGTTACATTTGGGAACTATTTCTATATAGGGGTTACTTAAAGTAATAAGATTGCTAAGAACCCCAAATAAAGAAAAGATGATGGGGTTCAGGACCCATCATGAGCTCTGAGTCACTCATTCAACAAACCTAGGAGGGAAGAGGAAAAAGCAGCAAATGTAACTGAGTGTGATATAATAAAAAGTAAATATCCGATCTCTGGTTCTTTGGCACACAGCTTCTAAAATCCTTGAAATCTTCATACTGATCAGGGTGTTTTTTGGCTGTGTTTTTGTTTGTTTGTTTGTTTGTTTGTTTGCATATGATGAGATAACGGATGGCTGGCGTGTTCCTGGATAGCCTCAGGATGGGCACTGGTGGTCAGGGGGCATTTAACCAAGTGATTTGAGGGTTAGAACTTTCATTGCCAAAATCTTGACCTCTAATCCTGGTCGCTAATGGCCAACGATTTTATCAATCATTCTTAAGTAATGAAGCCCCCATAAAACCCAAAAAGATAGGGTTTGGAGAGCAACCAGGTTACTGAACACATGTAAGTGCCAGGAGGGTGGCACCTCGTACGGAAGCTCTGCATCCCTCCTCCCATTCCTGACCCTCTGCATCCCTCCTCCCATTCCTGACCCTATTCATGTCAGTCATTTTGTTGTTTCTGTGTATTACTTCCAATTTTCTTTAAGTAAACAGATCAATATAAGTAAAGCACTTTTCTGAGATCTGTGAGCCACTTTAGGAAATGATTATGTAGGGATGTTTAAATTCTTCCCCTGGAGATTCAGTAATTTGTGTCTATGAAGCTAACTAATAATAGATAGATTAACAGAAAAAAAAAAGGCATAACAATTTAAATTACATTCAACATTCACACCAGGGTAATAAAAACTCAAAGAAGGGAAAAAACGATTGGCAATTTTATAACATATATACATTTTTTTTTTTTTTTACAGAGCCTTGCTGTGTTGCCAGGGCTGGAGTGCAGTATCATAATCACAGCTCACTGCAATCTCTACCTCCTAGGTTCAAGCAATTCTTGGACCCCAGTGATCAAGTGGCTGGAACCACAGGCATGTACCACCACATTTTCTTTTTTTTTTTTTGCAGAGACTGGGGTCTCACTGTGTTGCCTAAGCTGATCTTGAACTCCTAGGCTCCTCCTCCCTCAACCTCCCCAAGTGCTGGGTTTACAGGTATGAGCCACCATACCTGGCCTATACCATTTTGAGTTTACAGAAAGATTAAGGGCTTGGAATCCCTACAAAACAGGAAATGGAAGGGGGAGAAGAGGAGAAAAGACATGTTATGCAGCTTAAACCTCACAGATAGCAGTTCTCAGAGAGAGTTGATAGTAACCTATATTAGAACTTGAAGATGCTCAACTCTCACTTAACTTTTCCTCTATCCTGACGAGTGGGTCTTTGGAGGCAAAGTGGATGCATCTGTTGTTTATGTCATTTATTTCCTCTGCAAATGCAAATATCCACACACTCAACAAAAAGATAGCTTGGCAGGTCTGTTTTTGTCTATAACACCTCTGAACAGCCATTTCAAAATATGTCAAATAAGTACATTTTGGCATAAAATATTTTAGCTTCCTTTAAGGTAACCTGGGGAGGGGTTCTTGAGAAACCCCAATTTATAGCTAGTATGTCAGAAGTTCTAGAATCCAGATTGGTATCCAAAGTGGCCTTCCACAGTTGCGTGTGACTGAGCGCTTAACGTGTGGGATGGCAATCTAACTTTAATTAGAGTAAAAATTGAATTTATAGGACATCTACTGTGTGTCCACTTGTGAGAAAAACCCCATACATTTAACATTAGGAGTGAAATATCTAAGAGTATTGAGAGTGTAGTAGAAGAAAAGGGTCAAAGTTTTTCGGTTCAGTTCTTTCCATAGTGTAGGGGTCAAGACCTTGGTGTTATTGGTGAGACAAGTTATTGGAGTAAGAAAAGAAGAGGCTTGGTGAGCAAAAGTGATCTGATGTTACATGAACTCTCACAGGTGGCAGGCTTCAGAGAGAATAGATGGTGAATGTTCCTGTTCAGATCTTTAACGGTGTCTGATATGGCTTGGCTGTGTCCCCACCCAAATCTCATCTTGAATTGTAACTCCCACAATCCCCACATGTCATTGCAGGAACCTGATAGGAGGTAATTGAATTATGGGGTTGGATTTTTCATATGCTGTTCTGGTGATAGTAAGTAAGTTTCACAAGATCTGATGGTACTAAAAATGAGTTTCCCTGCAGAAGCTATCATTTTGCCTGCTGCCATCCACGTAAGTCATGACTTGCTCCTCTTTGCCTTCTGTCACGTCATAAGGCTCCCCCAGCCAAGTGCAGCTATGAGTTCATTAACTTCTTTCTTTTGTAAATTGCCCAGTCTAGCACATGTTTTTTATCAGTAGTCTGAAAAAGAATTAATATAGTGTCAGACTCTCAATTAATTTCTTCTACATTGGGGAAAGGAAAGGAAAGCATGGGTGCATTAGTAAAGATTCTCTACAGATACAATTTTCCTCTGCAACAGACAGCTTTTCAGGGTCACTCCAATCTTCTGATCATTAAAAAATATATCAAGGAATATATTTTGGAGTAAAATATTTGTATTTCCTTAACTTCTAAGTACTGAGAAAGCGAGATAATGAGAAAAGAAATTGTGTTATTCTAGAATTTAAGAGGCTAGGTTCTATGAGGAAAGCATCAGACATACCTCATTTTGGGGACATACTACAAAATGTATGTCAAGGTTATGACAAATAGGGAAAGATGTAAAAACTATCATGAGTCAGAGGAGGCTAAGGAGGCAGTTCAACTAAATACAATGTGGGAACTAGGACTGGAGCCTGCAACAGATAAAGAACTTTAATAGAAAAAGTGGTGAAATCTGAATACATTCAAATATTTAGATTTTTTAAAGAAAATTATTAAATATCAATAGCATAATTAACAATTTCACATAATGTTAAGTTTAGTCTAAAGCTGCCTCCTTTTATGTTTGGCCTACAAGTTTCTCTGTAAACAGACAACTGTAACCTAATTGGATGTGTAAATAGTCTGTAATCTATTCTTTTAACAGGTAGCTGGGTCTCAGCCAATCACAGAAGCTATAGTTCAATCATTCACAGTCAGTCAACTGTTCAAATAAGACAAACACCACGCTGCTACCAATTCAGCTGTTTCTGTACCTCACTTACACTTTCTTTAAGTCACTTTCCTTTCTTTAACCATAAATCCTCTACAACCACATGGCAGTGCCAGAGCCTCTCTAAACCTGTTTTGGTTTGGGAGGACTTCCTGATTCAAGTCATTTTTTTTTGCACAATTAAACTCTGTGAAATTTAATTTACCTAAGGTTTTTCTTTTAGCAATACTAAATTGTAATCTGAGTATGTCAGTTCTTAAATTGTTGTGGGAATGTCACTGTCTTCCACTAATTATAAGAATGTTTATGTAGAGCATGGCTGTGCTATTTGGTAAGCATCAAATAAAGACTGTGCCAAATGCTTTAACAGTGGCTTGGGACAAAGGTCTTTGTTCTATTTTGAACCTTAATAATCAGTTGTAGAAACATAAGCATATCCCATGGCTCTCCATGTCAAACCAGATGTGTACTTGCTTTCTATCTGTATTTTTAATTAGTTTTAATTGCTCTAAAGTGATCATAGAAGTGATGAAAGTGTAAATATTTTACTGGATTTCAATTTTATATTTAATTACACCTCAGATGACTTTTACATACATAGTGTACCCAGGGCATTGAGTGATTAGAATTTATCTCTTTATTACATGGAGAAAAATTACAAACTTGCCTATAGCTTCACATAGCAATGCAGCACACATTGAATATTTTGGAAATCATAGACATTTAAAAGTCACACACATTACAACTGAATTTTATGTACTTGTTCTTATAGAGAGCATCTATGTATGAATAAAACAAAAAGTGTATTATCTGTGTTTGTGTGTTTAACATTTTTTTTTTCTGTTTCAGGGTTAGAATTATGTGCACAATGCTCCATTGAACCTTTTCAGTTTACTTTTCTACAGACTTTCTTTTTTCTGATAGTATTTTATTAAACAGTTATAAATCTTTCCTTCTTTGGCTTGGATAGGGTTGACTACTCTTTGCCAATCACATGTCAAGAGCAGGCAGTGTTGTTCAAAGGTGCAGTCATGAGGCAAGAGATTCAAATGTAGTTAGGTTCAATCTGGTGTTTACTAAGAACTCGAGACCAAAGAAAAAGATTGCTCTCTCTCTCTCTCTCTCTCTGTATCTCTCTCTCTCTCTCTCTCTGTCTCTCTCTCTCTCTCTGTCTCTCTCTCTCGCGCACACACACACACATACACAGACACACAGACAAACACACGCACATTCTCCAATGCAAATTATCATATTCACAAACCCTGGATAAAATAATATATTTTTTCACTCTAATAATATGAATCTTGAAATGCATTGGCATTTGAGAGTATGAAAGCAACAGCTGTTTTAAAAGAGAGTACAGAACTCTTCTTGTGATTAAAACTATCCTGTTGTAAAGTATCAAGAGGACAGAACAAATGAGGCAGAGAATTTTTTTTTTTCAAAACTCTAAAGGGTAAACCAAATTTAGTTGTTGTAAGCTAAGCCTATATTAGAACATTCTACTCTATGGGGATGTTGTCTAAATTTCCTAACTTCACTCCATCTGTTGAGTAATCATTTTATTTGTTCAGAAACTTTGTTTATATTTTAAAATGTGCAGACAGCAAAAATGTGGTTCTGCATGCTGTTGTACCTACCATATATTCAGCAGGAAGTCTCCTTTTCTCAATGTATTCAAATATTGGTGTTTCATTTTTGGTATATATGTTCATACCTAGTGGCTAGACATTCATGTCAAAAGCATTTTGCACTGTGAAGTAAAGGATGTATTTAAAGCAGTCCCAAGCATGTTAGCTAAGATGATCTAATTTCTTTGATGGACTCTTAAAGGCACCTGTATTTCCAAAATTGTTGTAAAATAAAAAAAGACAGGTAGAAAGCAATCTGTGGTAAAACAAGGTTTACAAGGAACATAAAAAAAGTAATTCAAAGTTAGAACACAGTTAAAAGGAAAATAGCCCAATTCTGTTACCTCATTTCAAACCGCATTCTTGCATCTGTTGCTTGTTAGAACATAAAACAATCTATAGCTAGTCCTTTATAAAGGTGTGAATCAAATGAATCTGTACGTTAGTGGAGTTGTAGTACTTGTTAATCACAAAAATCAAACAGATACGATAATGTTTGCACTAAAAATAAAAATATTAATTTTCCATAATACCATTCTACCCACACAGTATTATAGTAAATTTTCATTTTTGTTTAAGAAATGACAAACAGGATTGTCTCAACAAATTTGCCTAAAATCTGAAAGGGAAAAAACACATCTAAGTCTTAGTATTAAATATGAGATAAGTGTTAAGGGAATATATTAACTTAAAAAAAAAAGTCAAGCTCCTAAAAATTTTAAAACATTCCATAGGGATTGTCAGATCATACATAGTACAAAAATAAAATAATGTCCATGCATACAAACGAGTCTAATTATAATTTTCTTGCATACATACATTAAATTATAATATTTAGTCTGCTGGTACTTTAAGAACATGGCAGGGATCATTGTGCTAACTATTCAAGCCACTTATCTCTTTTACGCGTGCTGAGTGTAAAACCAGCTTAGACAACAATCTTTGACAACACTCTTCATTAGGGTTAAAGCATATTTGTTAATGCAACTGGATGTTTTCCTGCATAAAAGAAGGTTAAGATGCTTTCCTGGTTGTAGAACACGTAGATTAACAACGGATTTGTAATTATATTAAATTAAGTGGCTAATTTATCCAAGTGAATTATCTGCATAGATAGCCATGGGAGCTTAAGTAGTAAATTTAGACACAGTTATAATAGTCACCAGCTGAGATCATTGGATGTGGTGTTAGCTACTTATTTTTGTCATTCTGTTATCTTTTATCTGTGACTACATTACAACTATTCCAAGTGACTTTGGAAATAAGTTCATTTTAATGATAATGTGTGCTCTTCCAGAATTCTTAAATATTTTTTCAATTATGGTATGTTTGCAGGTATGGCTTACATTAACAATATTACTAATTACTTGAAGAAGAGCTGCACATCTGCTTTCATTAATTCCTGCTATTAAATGCTTGAAAAATTCTTGAAAAATATAGGTAGGTAGGTAGACAGATTAGATAGATAGATAGGTGACTTTAATCTATGTTATATGGTGATCTAATTTGTTCCTTTAAAACATCATTATATTTATCAGGACACACAGCCTTTCCTTATTTAAGTGTTCTCCTTACTGGAGCAACCTAGACTTAAATACAGAAATGTTTCAGTGCTCAATAAAAATATTAATGATCTGTAGTACCATCCTAGCACACACAGTATTTTGGTAAACTGTTGAAAATAACCTGCTTCAGTGTTCAGAGAACAGCCAAAAATATGGGGAATTCTCTCTATCCCTGATGACATCATGAAACTACCTTTGTAAAAAATGTGATAGTAAGAAAAATCTGACATAGCTGGCTCCATCTTGCTTATAACCTCCAAGCTGTCCTTGTTCATTTCTGAGCATGGGCCAAGATAACTATGAGAAGAATTTAGTTTATAGGTTAACTTAAAACAAAGATGATAAAAGCATCTTTCCAATACTGACCCTTCCCTTGCTTGGAGATCAAAATTGCCTTTGTAAAACTAGCAAATTAGCCAGAAGATTAGAATTATGGATCAGGTGTCATGTAGCCAGAGGTCACATGGATTGCTACTTCCCCATTTGCTCCTATAAATAGCATCACTATTGTAAAACCCAAGATTAGTATTTGAGGTATTTTTCAGATCCTGCATTCTGATGAACCAGTTAGCACCACCTTAACCAGTAATCTATCTAAGAAACTGGCTCATCTGATCCTTGTGACCCTTATCCAGGAACTGATTAAACACAAGAAGAAATCTTCAACTGCCTATGATTTCATTCCTTGTCCAGTCAATCAGTATTCCTTGTTTGCTCCTGCCTTTACTTGTGCTACACAGATAAAACCAATTCACTGAGACAGATGGATTCCAGAAGAGAGGAAGCTTAATCATTGCAAGGGCAGACAAGTGACAGGACAGGAGACATTTCTCAAATCTGCTTCCCTAAAAGTTCAGAGGCTAGTGATTTCCAAGGATAGTTTGGCAGGCAGGTTTTTTCCTGCAGACAGTGTATTCTGATGGACCAGGTAGCACCACCTCAACCAGTAATCTATCCAAAAAACTGGCTCATCTGATCTTGTAACCTTTACTCAGGACTGTCTAGGCAAAAGAAGAAAGCTTCAACTCCCTATGATTTCATTCTTGGCCCAACAAATCAGCATTTCTTATTTCCTGGCCTCCTGCCAGCCAAACTATCCTTGAAAAACCCTAGCCTCCTAGCTTTTGGGGAAACAGATTTGAGAAATGTCTCCCATCCTGTCACTTGTCTAGCCCTGCAATTATTAAACTTCTCTTCTGCAGTCCTGCTGTCTCAGTGAATTGGTTTTATCTGTGCAGCAAGGAAGAACCTGTTGAAGGATTACAATCATACTTTAGTATGAGAGTATATTTTATGTCAATCCTGAATAATTTAACTACTGCATTTTACTCTTATTATGAAATACACAGACTTCTCCTTTTGTACTTGCCTTAGTTTCATCTCCTATAAGATGGAAATAAAAACCACAAGAAAAAAGCTACCCCAAAGACAGAATAAAATGATCCAAAAGTAGTTACCACAGAGTGGAGACTCAATAAACATTACTCATTATTAAATTAATATTTTTATAGCTACCTTGGCATGTTGGAAAATTATTATCTCTAGACATTACACACTATCCTGCATCTTTACTTGAATAACATTAAATTAACTTCATCTAAACTCTTACAGATTCTGTTTTTTTTTTTTTTTTTTTGCAATATTTATTCTATTTTAATAAGGATAAAGTGTAAACCATAGTTTGGGGAAAAACAACAGAAAAAAAATAAAAATGCAAATAGTGCCTGTCGTAAATTAACTGATTTTTTAGGTTATAAATAAAGTCAACATTGAGAAATTCCAATGCAATTATAGCTTCTTTCTTGAACTTAGGTCTGGTGTTGAATTCTTGAATCATGACATTTATAAAGACTGTCTGAAGGTAAGATAATAAGATTAAAGAGTGTTAAATATTCTTGTGACTCACACTCCAAGATGATGAGGCCAACAATCTTTTAATCAAGTTTATGATCTCATCTTATTTCTGGGTTATGTCATCCTCCTTAGGAATTTATGTGTTAGCTTTCACAGTTTACTGACTTCTTTACAATGTTATTATCTAAATAATTCTATTCCTGATGTGCCCTTGTTAATATTGCTTTCCTCCATCTCTAGTGAAGTAACTTGTATTTTTGCCTATTTATAAACTAAGTACTTTCAATTCAATTGGCTTCAAATATATTCATTTAGAGTTTTATTTGTATTTTAATTCTCTACAATAAACGAATTTCCACTCTGCAATTAATCTAGCACTTTAGGTCACTAAACATATCTCTGAATATTTGTATTTCACTTAAAATTATGTTTGAACACACAAGATCAAAAGAAGCCTAACCAAGTTGACATCATACAGATTATAAATATTTGGCAATTCTAAGGTTTTAATTGTTAAAATACAGTATCCCAACTCAATGATTTACCAGCTATAAGGAAGAAAGGCAGAACATTCACACATCTATAGTAATGCATGTTTTGGGAATGGGACTAAGCACAACAGATTGGAGGAGTGTCTCTCATTCTCCATGGTACTTCTGGGTTGGTTTCCATATGGCATAAATACATAATTGAACTCATCTTGGTTTGCCTTACACCTGTTAATAAAGTATTTAAAACTCAGGGAAAATTGAAGTATTAGTATTTTGTTCTTTGGAAATTAATTTCTTGTTCATTTAGGGCCAAATATAATCTTGGCACATATAGTCTTGCTGATGTACTCAACTAAATGCAGTTCAGTGGTTAAAAGTTTTTTCATAACCAAATTACATGTTCATTCAATGAGGAGTGTTTCATTGCAGAACACATGGTTCTGAGTAATAAGTATGGGGTAAAAGCAAAGGAAAGTCTGCATTGTGTGTGCTTATTCTGGTGTTGAGTATTCTTACAGAGAATGCTCTATTATGGTGTCTTTTCTCTGATTAGGAAGCCTGTCTCTTCAGTTCAAAGGCCCCCTGTGATTTGAGAATGCAAGGAAAGCATACACTGGTGAAGTGACTTGCCAGACCATTGAAGTTGAATTTAAGCATGCAAGGCAACTCTGGAGAGAGTGGAGCTGCTCTAGTCTGTGAAGATATCTATGTGCACTGAGCTCCTAGGAGGTATAGTGAAGTGATGGCAGAACCATGGGGTACCTTTGATTCACAATAAGACACTGCCTCTTTTAGAATGAAAAGACACCTGTTGTTTGTCAAAAGGTACTACTTACTGATTATTGCTTTACATATTAATGCAAAGAACTCTTGGAGGTAGTCTCTTATGCAGATGCTGAAAGGCAGTCTTTCACCTGTCTCCAGTAGGGCAAATTTAACAACAACAAAAAAAATGTTTTGTGCAGCAAGTAGAGAATGCTTCTTTCTTTAAAGAAATCAGAGCCTTCTGCTGTGGGCAATGAAGGGGTGAGGCTACAGGGAGTACAGAGTTGCTTATTGCCGAGCACAGAAAAATGCTAATAAGACTCATGCTGAGAAAAGCTCTCACTCATCAGGGTGCATCATTGCAGACATTAAGCTGAGACTGTGAATTGCTATTAGCCAAAACTGGAGAAAGGCTAACGAGAACAGTGCCAGAAAATACCTCTTGTCACTGTTTGAATTGCTGTCTGGGGCATGAGGTTTGCTGTATTGTTTTTGAAATGATTTGCTTAGCAAAAATTACCTGGTGACTAGGTAAATCTATTAGTAAATGTCAAGGACCACTTATATTAATGTCACTTACTGATAAATAAAAATACTAAATAACAATTACATGATGTGATTAATAATCAAATGTATAAATTGTATGCACATTTTTTATATGTATAATACTCTAGTGTTTGCTGTATAAGACTTGAATCAATTAAAGGAGGTTAATATGAGACCACAAAACATCTGAAAAGAGGCACTCACTGGCTTTTCAAAATAAATTTTATGTGAGAACATGAAGAAAGAAAACCCATCTCTTCCCTTATGTTTTGCCAGTATGGCAACAAATAGCCTGCATAACTGAGGCAATTTGCAAATGGGTAGACCCTCTATCATTGTGTTTTATGAGAAAAAAAATAATAGCACAGAGTATCCACCAATTCAAAATTAACTGGGACTGAATGCTAATAATTGCACAATTCTTTCTATTTTGTTATTTGGCTTTTGCATCTGTGTTCAAGCCCATGTGTAAGACAGCTTGAGGTACATGATCAATAAAATGTTGGAGGACATTGAACATAGTAGATTTCCTGGTGATGTTTAAGAGGCAGGAGTTAAGGTGTGCTAATTAGCGTAGCTCATGTTAATTACCAGCAACTATTGGAATTATCTATTAAAAATATGGAAGCTATTTCCCCTTGCTTTAGCTATAAAACATCCAGACTTAAAGATGCCTTCTAGTGCAGTCAAGTAGAAATTCATTAAGAGGGGCAGATTAGGATTCTGAAATTCCACAATTCATTAAAGCCTCAGATCTACAATAATTTATGTACCCTATGTATATGCAGAGAGTTAACTTTCTCCCTCACCAATTTGATACTTCAGAAATTGATGGAACACTATGATTTGTGTATGTGTATGTGTGTGCAAAATAGTGCTCAGAAAATGCCCTGCCTGGGAAAATTTTCTGTAAATCAATATTAGATTTTCTAGTTCTCAGTTATGCCTCTTCCCTCTATATTGCTCTGTAAACTAAAAAAATATCTAAGACAGGTCTCGATCAACTTAGAAGTTTATTTTGCTAAGATTAAGGATTTCCCCTAAAGAAATAAACATGGAATCACATAAACAATCTGTGGTCTGTGCCTTTCTCCAAAGATAACTTTGAGGGCTTCAATATTTAAATAAAAAAAGTGAGCTAGAGGGAAAAAAGAGAGGGCATAATAATCCACATATTGTAACAGAAAAGAAGCAGGTAAGGGAATAGTCAATTATGTATTCTTCTGGCACTCAGTAAAGCAGCATTTTACACAAAACAAGGTGAACATAAGACATTTTATCTGTAGCTATCTGCTTAGGAACAAAAGGAAAGGGAGCTTCTTGCAGGACTCAACTATCAGCTTAATGTTTTCTTTTGGCATGGTGAATTAGGGTCCCAAGCTTTATTTTTCTTTTATATTCCATATCAATTGAGAAAACTTCTTAGGAGTTAGATCAGAAATGGTTTTGTTCATGTAAGTAATGGAAAAATTTTATTATTTTATTTTGTTTCCCTTATTGGGTTGTTGTTTAATAGCTATAGTATATTGGTTTTATACTGTTCACCACAGTGTTTATAATATATACTTATAACTTCTCAGTGTATATCAAAATAATAGTATATCACTCCAATTATGAAAGTCTTATAATAGTATAACTCCATCCCCACCCATCCCAGGTTTATGATATTTTTTCAGTTATATTACTTCTACATATGTTATTTTTGCTTTCAATGTCGATAATATCTTAGAGTTATAAATGTATGTCATTTACACGAACTTCAATATTTACCTATTTTCATTACTTATTTATGTATGAATTGTATTGTTTTTGATGACTAGTCAGCTGTTTTTCCTGTTTTATTTAGCTTATTTTACTCCTGTTGCACTTAAGGTTGTGTAGCACTCTTTTACAGTGATTTGGTTATCATGTGTGTGTGGTTCTTCATGTTGTTTGTACTTGAAGTTTACTGAGCTTCTTGGATCTGAAGGCTTACAGTTGTCATCAAATTTTTGACAGCTATTCTTTCATTTTTTCCCTGTATTCCATCTATTTCTTTCTTTACACCAATTATAGTTACATTATTTTGCTTGATGTTGTATTATAGATCACTTATTCTCTTTTCATTCATTTTTCCTTCTGCCCTTTTTTTTCTCCTCTCAGTTGCTTTTAAACTCATTCATATTTTCTTCTAAATTTTCTAATCTGTTGTTAATTTCATTCAATGCATTTTTCATCTTACATATTTTATTTCCTCTAGAAATTTGGTTGGGTCTTTATTATATCTCTCATTTTCTTTTTTACCAAACCCATGCTTTACTTTACTTTTTTTAACATATGGGAGCCAGCAAAATAGTTGGCTTAACATCCTTGGCTATAATTATGTCATCTTTCATATTATATTTGTTTGTATTGATTTTTCCCTCATTGTGAATTATATTTTTCTTCTTTGTACACCTGATAATTTTAATTGGATGCTGGACTATTTTGTACATATTTTAACATTTTGGTCTTTTTTCCTAGAACACAGTTATATTTCTTGGAAATCTTTTATCAATTTGAGTCTTGCTTTTGAGGTTTCATTAGGTGAGGGAGAGCGACCTTTAATTTTAGGCTAATTTGCCCCCATTACTGAAAGAAAGTATTCCTGAGGGCTCAATTGGCTAACCTATATTAGGAGATCTTTCTAGTTGTGTGTGGATTTCGAAGATTTTTGTGCCTACTCATTTATGTTGCTTCTTACAGTGCCTTTGATATAGCCAAAGACTCAAAGAGAAACTTCTGCAAGAGCTAAGACTTTTTCCTGTATGTGTAAATACAGGTTTCTCCTCTCAGATACTCTGCCCACCTGTACTCTGGGCTCTGTCTCCTCTACTCAAAAGATTCCCATATTTTCTTTTACTTCTCATTCCTGGGTTGTGGCTGAAAAATTCTCAGTGTAGTGCACTGGGCACTTGTAGTGCTGACTTAGTTCATTTCCTCTCCTATAGAAGATTACTGTCCTCAACTGTCTGATGCCCAAGGGCTGAAATTAGTTGCTTCATACATTTTGTACATTGTGTTAGTTGTTGAATGTCGGAGAAAAAATGTTCTGTTACTTTGTCATGACTATAAATCTTATCTTTAGGTTTTCCATAGCATGTCTGAATGTACGTAGAAGGCAGAGTATCAAAGCACAGATTGGTCAAAGTGAACATAACAGGAGCAAAAAAGATTTGTTCTTATTATACATTTCCTTTATAATCTGATTTAGCACTATGAAAATGTTTAAAATATACAAAATAATTTTAACTACACTTTGTTTTCTGGAATGCATGTTTTGAGAAATAATAGGTATTTATTTGGGGGTGATATTGTAGCATAAACTTTAGAAACATTACCTAGTAAATCTCATTGTTGAAAAGCCATCATAAGCATTTAGGTATTCACCATCTGTATGATCTTGAATAAGTTGCTTAATCTCTCTATATCTCATTTTGCTTACCTTTTAAATAGCAATGATAACATTTCCCTCATCACATTTTTCTAAAGGGTAAATAATGTCATAAATATGAAGAGCTTGTAACTGTGCATAGCATTGAGTTCTATACAATGTTAGCAATGTTTAGCAGTCTGACAAGTCCTGAAGTTAAACTCACAGAAACATACACAACTTCTTTTGATTATTTTAATAGTTAAACACATTTATGTATGAAGAGGGAACATGTATTATCAATTTCCATTAAAACGATTTGATTTTAGAAGCTTCTATATAATAAAACTACATAGTCTTCAGTTTTTTTCCATAAATACTAATTTTCACAGTACTTTTTTGTATGTATTGATTAATGTATTTATTCTCAGTGAGATATGTGTTATAGATTCTCTGAAAGCCTGGACAGGTTTTCAGTATTTCAGATCTCGTCCTTACAGCTGTTTGCAACTGTATATTTAAAGGTACCTTAGCAGATGGATTTATATTAAGGTAGACACATTTGATAAAGCTTTATTTCTTTCTGTTCAAAAAAATTTCCCCCCAAGAAGAGATAGAATTCTAATACCCCTACTCCTGATTCAAAGTTAATGCCAGCTCATCAGTTACATATTCCATGATCTCAAATAAATGGGAAATCCACAGCCATATTAGACTCATTATTGCTAGAAAATGTCTCTGTAATATGGTGAATTTTGCTAAGCTTTAACTATTAGAAGAAGTCAGGGGTTAGAGTTTGGCTATGTCAAGCTATGTCCAATTGAATAGTCAGGACACCAGAAAGCATATGGACCAAGAAGTTTTTGAATTTTATTTTGGACAATTCCACAGGGGCTTTCGAATCTGCTGAAGACTATCTGGGAAGATGATTGAGAAATTCCTGATTACAAAGCTCAGTGAAGACATTCTGCTCCTGGGAGACAGAAATAAAGTAAGAACTCATGAACTATAGTAACTCCGTTCCATTGTGACTGGGAATAATTCCCGCCAACTTCCCTGCACGAGACCTGAAATAACACGAATGTTGCATTATTGTTTCATGCTGGCCACAACTGATATCAGTGTAGCCAGGGAACATCCTAACATATAAAATAATTGGCTAGTTCAATTTATATTACATTTTTGCCTGTTTGGTAAGCAAAAAGAAGAAGCTCACACCATGGCCAAATTTATCATCCATTCACACAGCCCTCTGCTCAGAGAAACATGTCTAGGATTAACAAATCTTAGAAAAGAAGTTAGTCTCTGCTGTCATTTGGATCCACAGATAAGGTCCTCAATAACTGTGGGTTGAAAACAAGAGATAAGACAGTTTCCACAGATTCTTGAACTAATACTTTAAAAATATTCTTAATTGAATTGCAAGTTAGAGAAGAAAACGACTAGCTAAAGAAGCTAATTCATAGCAATTACGGAGAGTGCGATTTGAGATAATCCAACCTAGTGTCTATGTAAAGTTCTGCTTTCCTGTGATCTGCCCTAAGCATGCTTCTTGCTTGTCATAGGATAAATCACCTTGTTCTTAGATTGCTACATAAACTTTCATTTTTGAGGGTAATTGAACCAGCCTGCTTCAGGGAAAAAAAAATCTTAATTATTAAAATATTTCTATTTGATATCATCCATATGGATTTATAGCTTCCAAACATATTTGATTTTTACTTTAGACAGCTCACATAATAGACATAATATTATATTTCTATTTTTCATCTTTTTTTCCCTCTGTCACTCAAGCTAGAGTGCAGTGGCACAATCATAGCTCACTGCACCTTCAAATTCATGGGCTCAAGTGATCCTTTCTCCTCAGCCTCCCAAGGACCTGAGTCTACAGGTGTGTACCACCACACTTAGTTAATTTTCGTAATTTCTATAGAGACAAGGTCTCACTATGATGCCAGACTGGTCTCAAAATATTGGCCTGATACTCCTGGCTTCAAGTGATTCTCATGCCTCAGCCTCTCTAAGTGTGGAGATTACAGGCATGAGCCACCACTCCTGATTTTTTACCAATTTTATTCCCACATTAGGATTATTTAGGCATGGTGGTGATGGTTACAGAAATATCTGTCTTTGTCATAACTCTCAGATCTGTACAAAACTGAATTAAATTTTGCTCAATGTAAATTACACCTAAATAAAAATATGTATGACTGGAAACAGTACACAGGAAACCATCATCATCATCATCATCATCATCATCATCATTCTCGTCTTAATTCTCCTCCAGTGATAGGGTGAGCTGTGGATGGAGGTATCAGTGATACAAAAATGGCAGAATACTGAAAATTGTTGAAGCTGGGTGAAGTTGAGTGATGAATGGATAATGAACATGAAGTTTCATTATAGTCTTGGCTTTAATATTTAAAATTTTCCATAGTAAAAAGTAAAAAGAACACACACACACACACACACACACACACACTCTTGACAAAAATATGTTATCATTGAATGAGAAAGTATTAAACCCAGAAAGCTGTCAATCATAAGGGTTTGCTTAACAGTCCCTAAGTTGTTTGTTTAAGCTGAAATTAGAATTGTCAAAAATTCATCAACTGCACTTCCTATACCTATGAGGACATGACAATACTCTCTTTTAGGCAATGGCACAGAAAAAGCTAACAAGCAAGCTACTTTTACAGGTAATAAAGAGGGAAAAACCGAGGACAGTAGCAGAAGAATGATAGTTCATGAATATTTAGAATCTAAAATTCTGGGTTTGGGGCCTGATTCTATCAATTACCAGCTGTGTGAGATTATCAAAGTAATTTAACCTCTCTGAGGCCCAGTTTCATCACTAAAATGTCAATGATAGCACTTGCTTTATAAGATTATTTTAAGGAACAATTGGAATAATGTATGCAAGAGCTATTTGTAAAACTTAAATTGCGGTTATTATTCATTCCTATTTTGTGTCTTAGAAACTTTTTAAAATAGAAATGCATAACCATAAACTCACTCATTCTGCAATTTGTAAAGAATTCAAAATGTTGGAAAGTGGTATCGCTTTTATCTAGTATTTTTCTTTTTGATTTTGTACAGCAGCAGTCCATTACTAACCTATCTAAATATGTTAATAAAATCATTCCGCATGCTCAGAACAAATAACAATCTGAATTGAAAAGTAAATTGTTGAATAAAATGTAGCAGAGAACAAAGTATTTTATAAAAGTACATAGATAGCATTGCCCAATACAGCAATCTATTTATTTTGCTGAGAATACATGATAATAGTATCCTTTATAAAACATGCACATACATCATTGATTTTGTAAATTGTAAAGGATAGATTATAGATAGCTTTGGGGGAGGTAGCTATGATGTTGGAAAACAGATGAACTTATCATAGGAACACAGGTTGAGGTCTTCACTTCTCTAGTTGCTAAGTATTTGACCTTGAATACCCGTCTAGTTCTCAGAACATTAGGTTTTTTATATTCAGAAGAATAACTGCAGCCATTACTTCTCCAATGGTTCTGATAAATATTCATTAAAACCAATATATGTATATGCTCTATAATACACATAACTGAATTTAATAAATACTAAATGCATTAACAAAATATCCATTTTGCTTTTGTTCTCATTGTGAAATTCAAAATCTTCTCCTAATTTTACAATAATAGAGGTTTATTCTTGAGAAAACTCTGTGAAATATGACATTTATCTATATTCAGTATACAGAGCATATTTTGACAAACCTTAAACTGTAGTACTTGAAAAGTTTATATGTATATATATAAAGACTTTATATGTATGTATTATATATATTGGTATACAGAATTGATTTTTTTCTGTCTCTTACCCATATATTATTATATACATTCAAATGTAAACATAGTCACTTAAGCTATGTGATACTTTACAAATGAGCAAATACATTCACATTTTCTTTGGTTGTGTAATCATCTATTTCTTTCAGTCCTGTATGACTCATCCGATTAAAATTTATGATCTTAGTTTTAAGGTTCAGTATAATTTTATTTCAAATTACCAGTGTTAGAAATGCACAACCAAATATACTGTATCATATACTTTTAATTAATAAGACTTGCTGGAAATATAAACAGAAGTATATAATTATTTGGTAAATAGTTCTAAAGACACAAGATGGCAGTACTAGACTTTATGAGTTACTAGAAATATGGTAACACATTTGAAAACTTTTAATGCACTTCTCTTGCTTTCCTTCTCAGTATTTGCAATGGAGCTTTTATTTTTGTGCATAAACTTTCACAAGTTTTATGGAATTAAAAAAAAATGCTACTGAGTGTGTGCTATTTATTTATTTATGGACAGCCTCTGCAATTAGTAAAATTCACCTTTAAAACATTTTAGTTTCCTCATCCATATAATGATCATATTGGTCTAGAAAGCCTTTACGATTGTTTCACTACTGGATGGCTATAAAATTTATTAAATCAGATAAACCAGAACATGTACATTTCAAATGAGCATTGCAATACCTTAATAAATAAACTTACTCAAATTTTGAGATAAGAAAGGAAGTGGACTTCTTCCTTGTTCAGTGGTTGAAGAAAGCTCAATGGTGATCATTACTTAGTCTTCAATAAATTTGGAATATTTAGTTTACCCTAAATTTCATGTAAGATGATAATATATGTACCACCGTTGAAGATTGTACAAGCTTTGCTGGACGTCTGTGTCAAGAAAAGCATGATACATTATCCTGTTTTATTGAAAACATTCAAGTAGAGGATCTGCCATCTTCCTACTTTCCATCGTCAAATAATTATTTATCTCTAATTTTGTTGGTTTTGAAGGAATTGAGGATTACTTTCCTTTCCAGAGCTAGCATTTTACCCATTTCAGTTTATGTATTTTTCTTTTTATTCTCAGGAAATGTAGGCTCCAGGACTTTCCTCATTTCTACATTTTTGTTTGTCTTCATCTGATTTATCCTCTACTTATTATGTAGCTTATCAAACTGCTGTAGGAAAATGTTTCCACAATGGTATCATGGTCACGTTGCACATGGTCACAGAGGCCAGGCGGACAAGGCTCACATGCAATCTGATCCAAATCTTTGTGGAACACTCCCTAATCCTTTCAGGAACATGGCAAAATAGTCAGTCTTGTAAAGAGTTGTTACAAGGCTATTACCCATTCATTTCATTATCTAGTTGAAGACTGCTCTGAAGGGTTTTCTCCTCAGTCTCCCTGATTCTGGAGAGCAAACAACCTTACTTCATCCTCCTTAAGGTACAGCTGTAGGCTATAAAGCCATTTAGTTGCAGTATGAAGCTGGCTGCTTCATGACAGGGTAATCCACCATCTATCATCTGCACCTTCCCATTTGATGTCATCTCGTGAACAGAGGAAACAGACACCACAGTGATCTTGCTTACTTTGTAATAATGTAATATAATAATAATAAAACTAATAAACTCTCTCAATCCATTTGAGCTTATTGAATTTTTACTGGCCAGGTCTATGAAACTGTGACAAGCCAGCCTAGCAATTGTGGTATTGTTTGCTCTTTAGGGACAGCTTGACAACTTCAAAATATCATGTCAAGAGATCCAAACATTTTAAGGACTCCATGAGATTTTGTATAATAAAAAAGTAAAAATTTAACAACATATTGCAAAGCAGGCTTATCAGGCACTAGTAATAATCTCAGGGGAAGGCTCTAAACACCTTGTCAATGCTGTGCACTGGTATGAATCCACTTGCATGAGGTCTGATGACACAACACTCACACAACAAGTTAAGTGAAACAATTTTGTTACGCACAGGCAGAAAAGGAAAATAGAGGTTAGGATATATGGCAATCCAGTCCCCTAAGGCTTAGGAGAGCTGCACAGGATGAATGAATTTTTGTCTCTATATTCTCCATATTGTACCACAGCTGACAGATACCAAAAGTCCTCTGTGCCCTGGATTAACTATGGGGGCCTTTGAATGACTGTACCGATGTATTACAGGATATCCTGTCTTAGGAGCAATCGGAACAGAGTCCATGCTGTCTGGTCCGTTTGTTCTCCTTTCAGGATGTTACATTCCCAACACATTCTACAGTTGTTCTTGAGAACTGCCAGTGAGAAAGTAGAAACAGTGGGTCAGTCAAGGCCAGCCAGAAACTTGTCCGGCACATATATTTTTACTTTTATTTTGTCATTAGTGTATCCATAATATGAATTCCATAGTGTTTTCTTCTTTTAAACAGAAGTCGCAATTCTGTACCACCATATTAAAATCTTTACCTGATCTTTCATGTAGTTGCTAGATCATCTTATATTTTCTGCCTTTATTTTATTGCAATGTGTTTGTAACTAGCAGTAGCCACTGTCTCTGTCAATTCCAACTCTTGGATTCCGAAATAGGCATTCTAAAATATACATTCTATGGTCTGATGTAGAAATTTTCATAATTTCAAAAATTCTATGGCAAATTAATAGTATTCAGTACTTATTCTGTATAACTCTACAGCATTTTGTACTTTAAGTAGATGTTTTAAAGATGCTTCTATTTATTTAATGATGCTCTAATCACCATAGTTTCCCTTATTTAATAAAATCATTTTATATTCTTTTACAAATTTCTCTTTTTTTTTTTTTTTTTTTTTTTTACTGTGACGTCCAGGCTGGAATACAGTGGCATAATAATAGCTCAAACTCCCCGAAGCCTCAAACCCTCAAACCATTGGGTCAAATGAGCCTCCTGTCTGAGCCTCCCAAGTACCTGGGGTTACAGACAGCAGCCACTATGCTCAGCTATTTTTTTTTTTTAAGTAGAAACAGCATCTTTCTATGTTTTCCAGGCTGATTTCAAACTCTGGGGCTCAAACAAGCCTGCTGCCTTGACCTTCCAAAGTGGTGGGGTCACAGGCATGAGCCGCCATTCTCAGCCTTCTATTCCCTTTTAAATTTTCCAGTTTTCTCTAAGGTTTCAGTCTCAGCCATCCACTTTTCTTTTCATGCGCACACCTTGGATATATTAACATATTCCTATCTTTCAAAATCACTTTCAAAACTGTTTTTTGTTTCTGTTACTATTATTTAGTACATATTACTTAATATATATTACTTAAATATACTTATATATAAGTATATATAGTTAATATATATATTACTATCACTTAATAAGCAAACTATATTTAATTATTTTCCAAGGTGATCTTCATATTTGATGATAAATGGGGATTTCTGCATCTGACCAAAATATAGGAACAGGAGCCAAATTTCTCAAATTGTATAAAATAACACCAAAATAACCCCATCAAAATATATCAAGCACATTACTTCAAAACACTAGATATCAAGAAATAAAGAACAATGACACTTGAGAAATCAGGACTAAAGGCTTGTATCCCCACAAATTCATATTTTGAAGCCTAATCCACAATGTGATGATATTTACAATTGGAGCCTTTAAAAGATTAGTTCATAAGGATGGAATCCTCATGAATGGGATTAGTGCCTTTGCAAAAAAGGCTCCAAGAGCGCCTTTGCCTCTTCTGACAAGTGAGGGCAAAGTGACACGATGATGTCTATGAATCAAGAAGTGGGTTCTCACCAGACACCAAATCTTCCCATTCTCAAGAAGAGTGAGAAACACATATTTGTTGTTTATAATTAACCCAAGGTATGGTATTTCGTTATTGCAACCCAAATGGACTAAGAGAGATTGGGAGAGAATAAAAATAGGTAAGTTAATTGACTGTTTCAAATGATCGTTCTAGATTACACACTTGAGAGAATTCCCAGGGAAAGGCATGATGACATAGTATGTTTTGTGCTGCTACAACAGAATACCATAGACTGAGTAATTTGTAAACATTAAAAAAATATTTGGCTCACATTCTGGAGGCTAGAAAGTCCAAGAGCATGGTGCCAGCATCTGGTGGGGGCCTTCCTGACACACCGTTTCATGGCAGAAAACAGAAGGTCAAGGCCAGACATCAAAAGAGGGCCAAACTTTTTTATCACGAACCCACTCTCACAATAACCAACTCACTCCCATTAACCCGTTAATGAGGGCAGAGCCTTCATGAGCAAATCACTATTTTATGGTCTTACCTGTCAACACTGTTGCATTGAGGATCGAGTTTCCAACACCTGCACTGGGGAGACACATCCAAACCATAACACAGAAGGAGTGGGGAATGTAAATAAAACCCCACAGATTTTGTGAGTTGAGAAGATAGAAACCATATATTGTGGGGGAATAAGACACTTGAAAGTCAGAAGACAGAGTAATACAGAGAAGAGACTGGCATAGAAAGAGCTCATTAGAGCTATGCAAATTTGTACTTCAAGGGTTCAACAGACTACTTACTAATCAATGCATATGTGTGAAGAAACTAGCAGAAGCTAAGAAAATAGCCATTAGAAAAAACTAAAGAAAACAATCCATGACGCTTACCCAGCAGGAGCAACAATGTCTGTTCCCAATAACCGGAGTGACCAACCTCATAAATTATGAGTAATTAGGTAGAGTAGTCAGAAATATCTTGCTTTAATAGCAGCAAGATAATCCTAAATACACATTACTCTGATCCTAACAAATTTTAAAATCTATACCCAGATGAGAAAAACTGGCTACAAAAAATGAGCTGTATCCAAAATTCAAGCAGGAATACAAAAATACCTAGAATGGGCAAATTTTATAATTTCTAGTATCCAGTAAAAAATTAGCAGTCATGCAAAGAGGCTGAAAAATGCAACTTATATTAATGAGAAAAATCAAGCAATTGAACCTAATACAGAACTGACAGGTTAAATGTAGAAGAAAATAATTAAAATTGGTATAACTCTATTCCATATGCTTAAGAAGTTAAGAAGAAATGTAAAAATACAACTAAGAAAGATAAAGTCAAAACTAAATTTATAGCGATAAAACTGCAATGTCTTATATAGAAGTGTACTGGAAGGACATAATGCATGCTCTACACTGAAGAAATAATGATTAGAAAACTTGGAAACAGCATTAAAAATATTCAAACTGAAATATACAGAAAAAAATTTTATAAGATAAATATCATCAGTAAGCTGTGTGAAAATTTCAAGGGACTAATATTCTTGTAATTGAATTCACTGAAGGAGAGAAGTCAGAAATACTTAAAAAATGGCTGAGAAAATTTTAATTTGTTGAAAACTGCTTACCCATAGAGGCTTAAAAAATCCATCCAATTAAAAAATGGACAAAATATTGTGAAAGTAAATTCATTAATGACAAAATATAAAATGCAAATGCGCACATTACAAAAACCTTAAGTATCATTAGCTGTTAGGGAAATACAAATAAAAACTACCATGAGATAACATTGTACGAATAGATAACATCCATTTGATTGATTAAAAAGCAAATATCTAGCTATATCAAGCCATGTAAAGGTTGGGGAAGAACTGGGATTTTCATACACTGCTGGTGAAAATTAAAATAATATACACACTTTGGAAGGTAATTTGGTAGTTCTTTAAAGAAGTCAAATATACAAATGCAACATGATACAGACATTTCACTCCTAGGTGAGAAACAAAGCACATGTTTATTCAAGACATGTACATTTTATTTGCAATGTCTCAAAACATGAGGTACCCAAAATGTCTATTTTCAGAATGGATAAACAAATTTTTGTGTATTGATACAATGCAATACCACTTAGTAATAATTAAAAAGTAAACTATTGGCATATGCAAATAGATGAGTCTAAATATAATTATGTTGAGTAAAAAAAACAGAGAAAAAAGAATACACATTGTATTATTAATTACCTTTCTGTAACTAGATAATGCAATGTAATATCTCCCCCAGAAAACAGATCAGTGGTTGCCTAATGAGGTCCAGTGGAGGAGAATAAGAGAAATGAAATGCAAGGGATATGAAAAGCCTTATGTGAGTGATGCATATGTTCAACGTCTTCATCTGTGGTGGCTTTGCATGTCAAAATTTACAGGTTATGTATTTTAAATATGCACAGTTTTATTCTAATGAAATCTCGACACAGGTAGAAAAAAGAATTGAAGATCTTCTGTCCTTTTACTGGAGAAATGAGTTTAAAATTTCTTGGGAGGGAAATAGACAAAATAATAATACAGAAACTCATTGCCAGTTTTTCCTTCTATTGACAATCCCTGGCACTTGACTTCATGTAAGTCAAATGCATTTGTTCAATTAAAATGTATTACAAATGTGCCATGTGCTATGTAGGTATAGCAAAATAAATAAAACCTTGTAATGATTATTCTGAGAGAGCTCAAATCTGATTTATTTCACTAGAGCCAGGTCTGATTGCTACTGAGAGTTCTCTCTTCCTCTTCTTCTTTCCTTTCTTTTACATACCTACTGATATTTCTCTTTTTCCTGCATGTAGCCATTATTTATTTTTATTTTATTCTCTTCCTTGTGATTTACTTTGGTGAATCCAATAGAGTTAATTTATTCTTACTACTACCGTGTTTTCCAGAGTTGAAATACAGAACCTCCCAGGAAGAAAGGGGTTAGTTAGTGATTATTTGTGATTCTACAACTTACAAGTTAGTTAAGTCAAATTCAAGATACAGAACTGAAGATGTCAAAAGCTATATTTTAGAAATGAGACAAATGAAACCAAATGAGAATTTTTTTTAAAAAAAGAAAAAGAGTGAGGACTTAAACTAGAGCTTTCCAAGTTACTTTTCACATCTCTTTTCTCTTTCATATGATGCATCTCTAAAAATTTGGTTCATTTTAATTTAGACTTTTACCTTCTTGCAGCACGTAATAAAAGAAAGTAGAAAACATTGCACAACTATATAGTGCTTATTTTGTATCACATCCTGTT
The DNA here is from genome assembly GCF_009761245.1 of Sapajus apella. Classification (NCBI taxonomy): domain Eukaryota; kingdom Metazoa; phylum Chordata; class Mammalia; order Primates; family Cebidae; genus Sapajus; species Sapajus apella. The sequence goes on along the minus strand of NW_022436948.1, from coordinate 24,677,958 downwards.
GTAACTATATTGAAAAAACTTTACCATATAATTACTATTATTATTTCCATTTTACATATGAAAAAATGAAGGCACAGAGAGACTAAATATATAAAATCTCACCTGTAGGCATCTGGCAGTCTAGTTTCACAGTGTGTGCAGAGTACAGTAAATCCTCACTTGAATTCTTGGAAATTTTAAGCAAAACAGCATACAAGAAAACCAGTCTTACTATAGGCTGATTGACGTAAACAAGAGCTAACATTTTATAGCATATTTCTGGCCACAAAAACATCACCAAACTTCAAAAGAAGGACCAAACTACTAAAAGTCATCATTGAAATAAATATGACCTGTACATATATTCAAAAAACTAACAAAAACAAGGGTGATCAATATTAACCCAGTGGTTCCTGTTTAGAGTTGAGGATGACCAGAATAGGAATAGGATGACCTATTCCAGCAGCTCAGAGCACAAGGTGGAAACCAGCCCTGGACAGGTGCCATTCTGCCGCATGCTCTCTCTATATATATCTTTCTCTATGCCTTTGTCTGTCTGTGTCTGTCTGTCTGTCTGTCTCTCTCTCTCTAAGACTGGGCTGGTGTAGACATGCCAGCTCACCTAAGGTGCACATCTCTGGAATGCAGGAGGAGACTTGAGTACCCAGAGAAAACCCACCCAGATGTGGGAGAACATGTAAATGCCACACAGACAATGGCACTAGCTGGGATTGATTCTTTTCTCATCAATAGTATAATGAAAAAATATTGACTAAAATGATATTATTCAAGGATCAGCAAGCGATATTAAGAAGAAAAGAGCTGATGTCCAGTGTTCCGGTATTTCAGAGCAAGCACAGATCTATAAGTAAGCTTTTATCTTCTGTTTCTCTACGTAAGAATTTCACCTCAAAGAACTATTTTCCAGACTTGCTTGGTATTTTCAATTTCACCACCTAGCAAAGGGAGAAGTGGAAGGAGACCCTGAGAAGTGGAAGGGAAAACAAACAATTGTTAATTTGTAAAACTGTTATTTAATTTCAAATGTTACGTCTAAAGAAAATTCAAGATAAAAGAATTTTAAAAAGTGTTTGATTGCAAATGGCTGCTGTTGTATTAGCCTTCAAACACAAAAGCTAAAGAACAGTAATTTATGGAAATTTAGCAAAGAAATTTGGGTGCCAGCCAATTTTGAAACAAATAGAAAGCATTAATTTGAGAGAAAAAAATTCATGCCTTCCAGAAGTAACTCCTCACTTCTGGGAGTATTATTAGTTAGGAGAATGATAATGTCAATATTCCCAACCAGAACCTGACAGAAATAATTGAAAATCTTGGTTATCATGGGTTTCTTTTTTGTACTAAAGTTCATATGAGAAGTTAAAATCAATTGGAAGTAGAGAGTAGAGTTAAGTGACCCTGATTCAGTGGAAACTTTGAAAAGGTATAGAAGCTTTATAAAAAAGGTCATCATAATTTTCTGAATTGCAGGTATTTTCTCTTTAGGCAGCCTTCCAAAGCCCTTTCATGCTAGTGAAAGTAAGCTGTGTGATACTTTTTGATGATATTGCCCATGATAAACCTCAAATGGTGAGGAAATTCATTTTCAGATACAGATCTGAAGCTAACTTATCCAACTTATCTGATCAGAAAATCTTGCTGTAAATCTTTCAAAAACAAGATGACTTGTGAGATTTTTAGTAATCTCAGAGTGTGTCCGGGGAGAATATGTGACATGAGCAGTTTTCTGTATAGTTTCAGCTGATACTAGGAAATACATGACCCAAGGAAATAGAAATCCTCACGTAAGCAAGAATATTGAGTCTTCCCAGAGTCCAAAATGTAAGAAGGATTAAATTATCTGTGCTCACTGAATTTAAAATTTTATTTACTCCAAGAAGTTTCCCCATATATCAAATTCATTGCACCCAGTTTTAGGAATTAATAACTAAAATAGAGATAATTCAAATCTATTTGATTCTTAAAAATGAAGATCTGAGCTGCAGTCCTGTTTTCTAGAGTGATTGTATCTCAAAAGTATCATCTGATCCTTCCAGTTATCTGAAGGAGCTAATTTGATTATTTCAAGTAGAAATGAAATTTGTGGCTAGTCTGAAAAGTTATTGCTGACTTATTATTTTTAATAAATAAGATTTATTTTGCTTTATTTATTTATTTATTTATTTGTGTGTAACATCACTTGGCGTAGCAAACTTTAAAAGAGTTCAGTGAGGAGATACAACAAAACTTAGATGTTTTAGTAATACTACATAATGTAATAATGAATCAAAATATGTTTAAATTTTTTGGAGATACACTAAATTATATTAAAACTTAGTTTTGCTAACATATGTGGGCCTCCCTTGCTTCAGAGGAAAGTGAAAATGTCTAAGTCCCATTTTCAGGCTGAAGATTTATTATATAGCTACACACAAGTCATCCTCTTCTTGTCACTCTCTTCCTGGAGGATTTCAGGCAAAGCACTAAATCTCTCTTGACCTCAGTTTAGCCATCTATAAAATGAGGGGATTGGAGCAGATTCTCACTGTGTCCTGTAACTGTAAAATTATATGTTTTATATATTTTCTATATTTGTTCTTCAGTTCCTCCTACTGAGAGGTAATCCTTAAAAAATGAATAGCATTTGCTATATGCTATGCCATTAAATATTGTTTGTGAAAGTAGACAAAATAAAACACTGAGCTCTTTAAAATTCAATTTTTGTAGAAAAGAATACTGGGGCAGCCTCATGCAAATCCTTAAGAATATGATAGTAATTTAGTTGCAGACAAATTTAAATAAATATCCCATAGTCTTCCTCTGACTATTCCATATCCAACTAAGTATATAATGTTCAATGTATTTGGTATTTCAAATGTGTTTTTAACATAATGATCCTATGTGCTTTGTAATTATCTTCTTTGAGTCAAATATACTTGCAAAATCAAAAGATCATGTGTGTATCTATTAAATTATAATGTCCACTTAAATAAAAAGATAGCAAAGAAACACAGGAGGCTGTGACTCTAAGTCAAAAAATTAGAGAAGAAAATAAAAGCAAGTTAATGGAAATCTATCAGCTCGATTTAATTATACCATCCAAATTCCAGAAGGTTACTTATGAAAAAAGTTAAATGACAAGTTTCAAAAAAAAAAAAAACCCGATGAGTTTTAAAGATATGCAGAGCTTATTCAAGAGCATAAATTTGATAAAAGTGAAAAAATATTGAAATTACAAAAATTATATGACATAATATTAGAGTATAAGAAAATAATGTGGATTGTTCCATCCTGTCAGTAGATGGTTGGAGGGCGGGATTAAAGTGATCGAATTATCCTTTTTCATATCATTGGCATCCCTTGAGAATATCTTTTTGGAGAGATAAGAATAGATAGATACAACATTTTTGGGGAAGGAGGGATTAAACCTAAGATGTATAAATAGTTAATACCAGATAAGAGTCTTTAGGGAGTATAAACTTTCCTTTGCCTTCTCATACATTTGTCTGCCTGTGTGAAATATTCTAAATTCATATATACTATTTTGTATATACAAATGTTAATGATCTTTATTGTATTCTTTACCAACACTGGTTTTAGTCATTATTTTCTTGTCCTTAGACCTCAATTTACATCTAGTTTCTATACTTTCAATAAATAAGTTTACAATTATTTTCTTTCTTAAAAATTATGTGTACTTAATTTGCAATGTGGAAGAGATGACAGAAAGGTAGCCACTGCTGTTAAAATGTTCCTTTCATTGATGTGTACCAGTTACCTACTGAAATACTAGTGCCATGTAAGAACCCGTCCTACAACTCAGTGAATTAAAGCAAAAAGTAATTATTTTGGTAATTTGTCTTGAGGTTGATCGGGATGTGGCTGTTCTAGACTGAGTAGAGATAGACTTCATTACAAGCTGTAGGTTGGGTCTGGTTAGCGCCACGTCTCTCATCCACATGCCTCGATCCTACCAATTACATAATTCATGTGCTTCTCATCTGATGGCAGAAGCACAAGAGGGTCAAGAAGATATACAGGATTTCTCTATACAGAAGAAAGAGATTTATACACTGTCCTTTGTATTCACATTCTATTGACAAAAGCAAGGCTAAGCTCTACATCTATTTTTTTCTAATATAAGTGTTATAAAGTTAGTTTAACAAATCTCTATTCTACAGAAATGAATGTAGCTGGAATTTCTAAGCACATAACTTTTTACTGAATTCAGGAAAATTGTTTTACAGTCTCCATTTATAAATTGTTTGATTATAAGATAAACTATTTTAGGTTTCCCTGCTCAATAAACAAAGTTTGATAAACTATTTTCATAGTCTGTTCTCCCACTGCAAAGTGACTGTCTTGCGCACAATTAATAGATAAAAATTAAATATCACCTCCTTTTAAAAGTTAATGATTAAATCATACTTCTATGAAAAGGATCATAAATGTTTCCATTTTATTGTGGGTAATCTTATTTTAGAGATATGAAGTCATTTGTACTGTCCCTTCTGGATGCAAACTATAGTTCTTTTTTGAGGGTTTTCCACACATTACTTATTTATCTCTATACCACACATCTATCTGTTCCCCAGGTTATATAGAGCTCATTGATGATGACCAATAAACTCTTGATATGATTAGATATTTAATTCTACATGTAGCTAAAAAATTACATTTTAGATAGTCATTTTGTATTGTAGAGAGAAAAGTATTGGAGACAAAGGAAAATGTATCTACATGGAAATTTCTGCATGCTGAAAGTCTGTGTGTGGTTAATTCTCCTTTTAAATAAAATGGACATTATATTCTAAGGTCAAATGTTTTATGGTTGGCTTTACAAATTTCTACTGGTTTTTATCAAATTTTTTCTCCTCTTACTTCAATTTATGTAATCATTAACTGACAAAGTATGTGCCAACCCTGCAAATGGAAAATATTGAAATAAAAAAATTATATGTATTCTGCTGTATTGGTACTGTTCACTGCACTCTTATACTAGCACAGAAAATGTATGCACGTATCTCCTGATTTTCTGTTGAGTAACTTACAAAAAAAAATCTAATACATTGCTCATGGGATGAAGAAAGATGGTCATTGAGTTTAGAAAAGTAAAGTCAACCAGGAAAATCTTCTTATAACTGGAGTATTTGACTAAAAAAAAAAAACAAAAAACAAAAAACAAACAAACAGCATATATCAACCTGTGCTTGAGTTGACCATTCTATTTGACAACTACTGAGTTTGTCCAGATAAGGCTGTGGAAGTATTTAGCCTTGCAGTTTTATCACATGACTGTTATATACTCCATAATTGGTTTTGTAAACTTAGCCTTAATGATGTCTAGTTTCACACCAGAGCAATCACTTGAAAATTCAGTGTCAGCTCATGATGTATTATCTTTCTTTAGTTTGTAGATATTTCTAATTCTTTTAGTTACATTTTTATACATTTCTATATAATAACCTAAAATCACTTTTATTCTCATCACTAAAGGTTTTTCGGTTACTGTTTGTGTGTACATAGTATTGCATTAGATATTATTCAAAGCTAGCTGAGTAGCATATGTGGATGTTTGTTTAACCTAGCTTATATATATATATATATATATATTACATGAATAAATGGTAGATATATAAGAAGCATGCAAAGGATAAGCATGAGAAAATTACAAAGATATGTGTAAAATAATATAAATTGCAAATTCTAACCCTATTTAAATATACATTGTATTTTACTTAGTTATGCATATGTGATTCAATGACATAATTTTATAAATCCTTTCTCATTTTACAAGATTGTATAGTCAAGGCCAAGACACCCCTTAAAATCTGGCTACATGACAAAATTTAAAACACAACTTTATTTCCCTGAAGTCAAAATTAAGAGTTGTATTTATTCTCTTTGTGGAAAACAAACCTTAATACATCTTATAATGTATCCTATAATTATGATATCATGTAATAGTATCCTAGCTTTTTTTCCTTTTATGTTCTCTTGAATTCCTACAAAATTTATCCAACAGGTAATTTTAGTGAGAGCCCACCATGCACAAGAAACTGTCTTTGGTCTTGAGTATAGAATCATAAGAAAACACAGTACCCCTCCTTATAAAATTGTGGTTGAAATAATGAGGGGAATTGTGCTTGCAATAACTTCAAATAATTTTACAAATTTGCCCATAGAATTTCTTCCCAAACATTTGACATGATCACAAAAATTTTCCAGCACATAGTACATGCCTGAGAAACTAAACATTTTATTTTCTATTCTCTTTATACATACTGAAGTTTTAGTTTGTAGAACTTTTTACTTTATTTTTCTTATGTGCATTGTTTTCTTTATCCTACTTCTTTGCCCTGCCATTTTTTTCTAAACTTGCCATCTTAATTTACAGGGAGCTGATCATAATCCTGAATTATACGATCTTGAATACTATAATTTCAAGTGTTAATATCCCAAAAGATCGAAATCTCTGAAATATAATTCGGTAAATATGAACATTTAAAAAAATATTTACATTTTTGTTTGAGAAATGTATAAAAACACAACAGAACACTTTATAGGCCATTTGATACAATGAAATATACAATAATTATATACTTTTTTTGCAATCATAAACATTCTGCTATATCATAATAGTCACATGAGTATAACAGTTATGAGGAGAAAAATCATGTTCAAAAAATGTAGTTAGAAAAAGTGAGTGTATAGGCTAGGCACAGTGGCTGATGCCTGTAATCCTAGCACTTTGGGAGGCTGAGGCAGGTGGATCACCTGAGGTTAGGAGTTTGAGACCAGCCTGGCCAACATGGTGAAACCTCACCTCTTCTAAAAATACAAACATAAATATAAATAAATTAGCCAGTTGTGGTGGCAGGCACCTGTAATCCCAGCTACTCGGGAGGCTGAGGCAGGAGAATTGCTTGAACCCGGCAGGCGGAGACTGCAGTGAGCTGAGATCCCGCCACTGCACTAAACCCTGAGCAACAGGAGTGATGCTCTGTCTCAAAAAAAAAAAAAAAAAAAAAAAGAAAAAGAAAAAAGAAAGAAAAAGTGAATGTATAAACACATATATTTTTGGTTGGTTATTTTATACATTTAGCTTTTTAACTATGGTCTTCTGAAATATCGTGATGGACAACCTAAGTCTGTTTGATGTGATAGATGAAAAACCAAATTGGTCACCACCATTTAAACAGTTGCCCAAAGAGCCAGGATCTCAAAAATTTTTATATTTCATGAATGCAGATGTAAAAAGAGAATGTCAGTTAATTTACTGAGAAAGTTTTGATACTGTTATCTACAGACACAATGGTTACACACAACATCAATGTTGTGATAATGCTCTTTTATAAAGTCAAATTACCAAAATATGCATAAAAATAGAAGACTTTAAAAAGCTTTACACAATTATACCTCCAGTATTGGAAATGAAGCAACGATAAACTACATATCATAGTGAATTGTAAAAAAATAATGTTGACAATTTAAAATAGTGGGGAAAAACTAAGAAAGAAAAAACTTAGACATAGGAAAAAGTGCCTTACAGGAATAGATTGTGGGCAATTGCATGCAGGTAATCCATAATAGCTGGCCAATTTTCATTATCATTAACTATTTTTTGAAGTCTTGTGTTGCAATTAATAGCTTCTTTATTTTTTTAGGGCATTGCTCTCTTCGGAGAATACTTTCAAATTCATTTTCTACATAGCACTGTTCTTTTTAAAATTGTTCTGATTCTATATCCACCTACATAAGCCTTTTCTATTAAACTTTCACATATTTTCTGCCCTGATTTTATGTTGTTCTGTGCACTTGGAATTCTATTCCACAGACACTCATATACAGACCACAAATTTGAAGGACACAATACTGGTGATGGAGCAGCAGCACCAGTGCATAAGTGTCTTCTTATCCTACTGTTCACATGATCATTTCAAACCAGTCAATAACTTCACTGGCTGGCTTCGTCAAGCAAATTCTGCTTTAATTCATTAAAAACTCTTGAAATTTCATCAGGGGGAAGGAATGCCAATGCAGACAAATGATGCATTTTAAAACTAAAATTTTTGTTGTGTCCCTATGAAGTTGCCAATCCGCTCTTCTGAATTTTCTGCCAAATGCAAATAAAGACCATAACAAGATAATAAGCTGCCTAATATGATGTAACCAACATGATGCAGCTATCCTGTGCACAATCGAAAACCACAGTAATACCTTCCCCAGCATGTGGATTTCAGGATTTCAACTCTTAGAATTCTATTCTTTTGGGGTGTGATTTTCAGAATTTTAGATGTTATGGACTTCAGGCTTTAGAAATTTGGACTTTAAAGATTTTAATTTTTAGAGATTTTGATTATTTGAGATTTCAAGTTTCGAGATTATAGGTTCAAGGTTTTTGTCTTTTGGGATTATGAATCAAATGGTAATTTTTAAATACTCTAATGTTTAATATATGCACTTAAAAGGATCATTCTCCTTCATAATATTGCAATTGTTGAACTTATAAGTATTAACATGCTTTATTTTGGTTGTTGATTGTAGGTGCTTCATGTTTTCAATACTTTTTCTTTAATTCATAAATATCTTCAAAAGTATTTCTTTTTTAGTTTTAATTTCCAACTGCATGATAGATTTTTGTTTAGAATTGTGTTCTGATTAACAATTTGAGTGCTTTTTAATAAGGAATGTAGTCTATATTATATAAATGTACTGATATTTATACTAGAATAAAAATTACATAAAGATTTATATTTTTATTATTATTTTCAAAACTCATACTTAGAGGGTTCCTAGCCTAGAATTTAACATTTTTGCTGAACAAGTGATTGAACTTTAGAATTTTAAAAATGAGAACAAAAAGAATAATACAATGCTAATTCAGTTTTATATTATTCAATATTTTCCTCGCAAAAAAGCGAATATGCTACTGATTTATTTTAAATCCTCCTTGTTTCTGAGCAAACGATTAGTGTTTGCAAATATCCTATTATAAAATTTTGGTCCATATCTTGTAAGGAAATAAATTTGTTTTGTTATGTAGCTTTATTGAAGACTTTCATATGAAACTTTACTTCCTATTGTTCAACTACATTCCTTTTGTTTTTCCTCTTTGATTGACTATTACATTTTTAAAGCCGTATTAAAAACCTGTTTAGTAGTAAAGAATTTTCCTTGAGTTAGGGTTAAGATTTTCTATATTATCAATCAGTGACAGTCCAAGTTGCTATCAGATATGTTTCAAAGCTGATGCAATAGCCTATATATACACTAACTGAAAAACTCTAATTTGTCTTTTTATCAAATGAAATTTTTCTGTTTAAAATGAACTAATTTTAAACATCCTACCTAGCTACAATTTCCAAGATACATGCTTTTTACTCTCATGTAAAAACAGAAAGCAAAAGCATGCAGAGTATACAAAACTGTTATCTCTTAAACTGCTTCTTCTTTCTTCTTTTACCTCTTTAAAAAATGATTCCCCATGGTAATATAAAAATGTGAATATGCAAACACAGTAAGAATCAGTAGGATGCAAAAGTGAAACTCTGCATTCAATATCTGTCTCCTTCTAGGCTTTTAAAATAATTATTTAGATATATCCAGCATTGCTTTTCAAATTGCTATTCGGTGGGCTTTCTTGATGGTTGGCTACAGTGCACTAAATTTGTTACTGGTCATTTACCAGTGACTTAGTACAATGTAGAGTTAGAAACATATTTATCAATACCTAGTCAATACTAAAAATGTAAATTTTATTGTATAACATCTCATGAGCTGAAACTTGAATATATACATTATGTTAAAAATTTAAAATAAATCATAATACTTATATTTCTATAATCCTATTGGGGAGGATCAATGCTATGTGGACATAAATTAGGATAATTATTTAAACTAAACATAAAGTCAATTGGACCTTTTAGCTTACAGGAAGTGGCAAGACATAAATTCACATATCCCCTAAAATGACTGAGTATAATTCTTCTTCTTCTGGCAATGGAAGAGAAATTTGCTTATATATAGATATATTTCTGTTAATTAGCTAATTTTTATTGCAGTAATCTCAATTTAAATGTCAGTTTATATTTTACTCATGCTTCATGTTTTGTTATCTGTTGTTAGACTGCCTTAAGGTGGCCAGATTTAACAAAATAAATAAATAAAAGGCAACCAGTTATATTTGAATTTCTAATAAACAATGGACATTTATTTTACTATAAGTATGTTCCAGGAAATATTTGGAATACACTTCTACTAATGTTGTTGTTGTGGTTGTTTTCTGGAAATCAAACGTTACTGGGTGTTGTGTATTTTATTTGACAACTTTACCCTTGAGGCACCAAAGTAAATCAGAAAGCAGGTTGACAACTCAGCCAGCCACAATCCCACATCCTTGGTCACCATATTAGAGAAAAAGGGAGTATGGAGTTTCTGCATCAGAGGATAAAGATTATAGTCCTCAGTCTTAACAAATTCTTTGTTTTTCCTGTGCTGCTTGCATACTAATAATCCAGGAGAGTGTTAATTGTTTTTTCCATCTCTTATTTCACATAAATTAATTCAGGCTCTAGGAGTCCTCTGTAGTTTATAGCCAGTTTTTAATATTATCCCCTGGGAAAGTAAATTAAGGAGAATATCTTTCAATATAATCACATTTTATCCTTTATTAAAAAGGTAAATATATTTTCTTCTAACGTAGTATGGTTAACAAATATACAACACTAGTGGTGATACCTATGAGATCATATGCTAAATTAGCTAAAGAAAACAGTCAAAATAGAAGAATTTTGCAAAATATTTATTGTTTAAAAACGAAATAGAACATAAAATGCATAGGTAGACAGCATAACTAATAAAAGTAAACAATGCTGGAATAACCCAGAAGTACTGATTTTTTAAACTGTTAGTGAAAACTATTCATTAAAAACATGCTTTGTGTGTTTTTATTTAGAGCATGTCTTGTATTAGAAAGATTTAGATCCATCTGTTGTTCCATATTTCTCTAACATTTCTAAAGAAATCAAGCTCAATATTGACTATGTATTGTCAATCTCTCTCCTAAGGAAAAAAATCAAATTATGAACTCATATAGTAATAACTGGAACTTAATAATTTACAGTGTCTCTATGCAGAAGTAGCAAAGATGAGATAAGAGCAAATTGGGTTAATTTCAATGAATATTATTTTGGTTTAATTGGGGATAATATATAGAGGGTTTTTTTTTTCAATATTCAAATGTGTTCAAACCTAAATGTGTTGTTTCGTTTGGGATGTCAACATATTGGAGTGCATGAAGACTACAGACAATAAAGACTTAAAAGAAAGAAGTAGGAAACCAAAGTTCTTAGAATAATTTAAAGCATGTTTGTAATGTGACTTTCTCTTGGAAAGTCATTGTTAAATAATTTTATTTGCTCTTCCAGTCTCTTTAGCATCTACCGCGAAAGCAAGATGATAAAGGGAACTTTTGTCATCTTTTGGAGTGTTGCAGTACCACCACCCTTGTGCCACCACTGTGGTCTAAGATCTATCACCTGTAGTAGTAACCTGTGGCAAATGTGGCTACTCTGCCAAGCACAAGAAAAAGTATAACTGGAGTGCCAAGGCTAAAAGGCAAAATACCACTGGGGCTGGTTGAAAGAGGCGGCTAAAAGTTGTGTACAGGAGGTTCAGACACGGATCCCATGAAGAAACAACACCTCAGCCCAAGAGGGCAGCGGCTGCAGAGTCCAATTCATCTTCAGAATTTCAACCACTGGGAATGCAGTGAATACTCTAGCTATATACTTTTTTCTTAAAGATTTTATTTTCTTGCTTGTCCATTTTTGCTTGCAGATAGAGAATTTACCTTATTGCTAGGACAGCTTTCCCACTTTGAGTCTAGAATTTCTATGTGCCTCTTTAGTTTTAAGGGAGAACTAGTCAAATCTGAGGGTCTCAAATATTACTAAGGGAGGGTGAGAAAGATTTTACACTTTCTTTTCTGCTTTAGGGTTTGAAGACATTTGTTCTCAGTAATTTTTAGACTATTTATTTTGTTGAAAAATTAAGGGATGATTCAGTATGATATGCCTTCTTTTATCTCTGGTTTTAATTATATAACATTGCCTCATTATTAATGGTAATTATGTTTTAGGAATATATTTGAGCTTTAAAGACTTGTTAGTATTAAACATTTGTATATCTATTGAATACTTTAATTCATGTTTAAATTTCTTTTTTTTTTTTTTTTTTTGAGACAGTCTCACTCTGTCACCCAGGCAAGAGTGCAATAGTGTGATCTCAGCTCACTGCGACCTCTGCATCCTGGGTTCAAGTGATTCTTCTGCCTCAGCCTTCTGAGTAGCTGGGACTACATGCGCATGACACCACAACAAGCTAATTTTTGTATTTTTAGTAGAGATAGGGTTTCACAGTGTTGATCAGGTTGGTCTTGAACTCCTGACCTCGTGATCCACCTGCTTCAGCCTTCCAAAGTGCTGGGATTACAGGCGTGAGCCACAGTGCCAGGCCATTTAAATTTCTTAATACCAAATTATACTTATTATAAAACTAAATGAACTCTTATTTACTGGAAATTGTATTTCCTGATTATATTCTCATTACAACGTATAGGTAGGCACCACTTATCATTATTAACATTGATAGTTTATTGACACTCTTGTTGTTATTCCAGTTGAAAGAAATCAAGAAGTTGTATAAAGAAGTTTTGCTAATAGATGAACTCAACTAGACACACATTCATACACACACCTACATAAACTATGAATCGCGTTAAGACTATATTATTAAAGGTATTGGTTAATTAATAATTAAATATACAGAACTTTAAATAAGTACTACTTTTATTGTTTGCTCTCCATTCTCTGTCCTAGTATTTTTATTGGAAGCTATAAACAATTTGTATCATATGAGATTCAGAAAAAGAAGAAAATTCACACAAACTTGGGGAAAACCTAGAATAATTATACCTTCATAACAGATAAAATTACTTAAATGCATTTCATCAATTTACTTGAAGTTTATATTTCTATGGTAAATATTGTAGACTGGCAACAGATGACAGCTTAAAATAGTGTTCTAGAATGTCATTCTAGCTTGCATAGCCTAATTCTTTCACAGATGTTCTATAGTAGTATTCCAAAATGCTACTCAACAACAACAAAATAAATGACATTAAACATTTTAACAACATTACTGCTCTTAACCTTTCCCCCAAATCTGAGAAACAGAAATGATAAAAGGGACTGGGCATGGTGGCTCATGCCTGAAATCCCAGCACTTTGGGAGGTCAAGGAGGGAGGATCACTTGAATAAAGGAGTTTGAGACCAGCCTGGCCATCATAGCGAAACCATGTCTCCACTCAAAATACAAAACTTAGCCTGGCATGGTGGCACATGCCTTTAATCCTAGCTGCTCAGGAAGCTGAGACACAAGAATAGCTTGAACCCGGGAGGCAGAGTTTGCGGTGAGCTGAGATTGTGCCACTGCAATCCAGCCTAGGCTATAGAGGGAAACTCTGTCTCAAAAAAAAAGAAAGAAAAAGTAATGAAGAAATCATATGGTAAAAGGATGTGGTCTCTGTTTTAGACTAGGAAATCAAAGCAGAGAGGTTAGAAACCTTGTTCAAAAGAGTAGCTTACTTAATGAGAGAATGATTATTAAAACAGTTGTAGTTGAATGTGCTTTTCACTTAAATGCTTTCTCATGTCTCGGTAAAATGACACATCATTTAATCCAATTTATTTTGCCTCCTAGGCACTTTTCACAGAAACTAGGTAACTGGGTCTTTCATCAAGTGCTATGGTCTGAACATTTGTGTCCCCTCAAAATTCCATTATTGAAATCTTCACCCACAAAGTGATGGTAATAGGAGGTAGAGCCCTGGGGAGATGATTCGGTCATGGGAGCAGGCCCTAATAAATAGGATTAGTGCCCTTAGAAAAGAGGCCCAAAACAGACCCTGTTCACCCCTTCCACCACATTTGGACAGAGAAAAAAGTGGCTTTCTCTAAGCCAGCAAGTATGCTCTGATCAGAGACCAAATTGGCCTTGACTTTGAACTTCCCAGTCTCCAGAATTGTAAGAAATAATTTTCTATTATTTAAAAGCTCTCCAATTCATTGCATTTTCTTATAGAAACTCAAATAAACTAAAACATCAATTAAGCCAAAATTTGCAATTGTAAGCCCCCAGCACAGTTTTGGGGAACTGTCTAAATAAAGACCACAAAACCTTTCAAAGTCTCAGTCTTAGCATCCTTAAAGCAATCTTTTAAAATAAAGTCACAAAAAATACTTTCCTGAAGCTTTAGGAATTTGTTTGAATCACAGAATGGAGCCATTGTCAAATAAATAGTTCAAAAACAAATACAAGTACTACTTCAAAATAATACTAGTTACATATAATAATTATAAAAAATATGTAAGAATTTTCAAATGTTAAATAACTTAATCCAAATAACACTTTTTAATATTTTTCTTATTTCTTTATACATTTTAACTCCCAGGGCCTTTATCCTACCTAAATACTCTAAACATGCCTCTATTACATCTTAACCATATGCCTTTTATCACCCAATAACTCTGTTTCTTTCCACATAAAATTGTGTTTGCATCACTCTTATCTCCAGATTCTTCTTTATTAAAGCTTACAAACCTTAACCAAAAATGGCAATTATACCTCAGAAAGTTCTGAGAACAGTTAAAGGATGGAAAGAAGCGGGTGACTACAAACCTTATGTAGAGGTTTACCTTACTATTTACCTTAACATAAGATTGTAACAGCATATGTGGGAGAGAACAGGAGCCGTGGGAGAGAAAACAATATCAAACACTAGCATTTTTCTATATTATTCATTCATGGTTTTTGTCTCCTTCATGATTTTGTGTGCCTCTCGACTTTCAAATTTGCATCTTTAGTGTAGATCACTCCTTCCATACTACGTTGTCCCTGTGTTTTGGATATTTCCACTGGGATATTTCAGAGTCATTTCACAAATAAAACCTGGAAAGTGAGCAGCATGAAATCCCTCTCCAACATCAGTCTGATCTTCCCAGAAGTTTCTGTTCTATGGAAATTCACCACTAATCACCCTGTTGGACAATCCATAACCCAATATTCATTTTTGATAGCTCAACAACAATCACACTCAAGTTGATCTTTCATCATGGCCTTTGAATGCTATGTCATAGGTGTCTCTTTAGGGCGTCCATTTTTGTCTTAGTCTTTACCACTAAGACCCTCCATGAAGCATTACCATCTTCATGTTTAAGTTACTCACTGGCTAATTTCCTTCTTGATACTCTTAAATCCTTCCAGTATATTGTTTATATTTCATCTTGGGTGAACATCTAAACATGCATAAGATCTCTTAATGGGTTTCATAAGGACAGATAATTTAAACACAATCTGTAGTCCCCCCCCGTGGTCTAATTCTTGTCCATCTCTGCCACATAATCCTGTGATTCTCTACCCTTCGCTCCTTATAATCCAGTTGCAAGCTCTTTTTTCATTTTTTCTGGAAGAGATTTTAATTAATTTGCACAGGATTACTCTCTATTATGTTTCCTCTGACAGAGATGCTCTAACTTATTCATTTCCATAGATATTAGGAAATATAAGGCTAGGTAAGAATTTATTGAGTCTGATGATGCAGATAGACATATGCAGAAATGACTAACTAAATGGAGCTGGTGGTCTCGGGATACCTTAACATAAGATTGTAATAAGAATTTTAATAGAAATAGACAAATAATCACTGTATTTAAGTATTGGTAACACATCTCTATATAATAATATTTTTGACAGTCTAAAAGAAGAAAATAAATAGGTGAAATAGTTCAATTTGAGAAAGAAACTAATTCATAGACAAACATTTTAATAATTATTTCCTGTGATAAAATCAGAAATACCAGATGAGCTAACTCATCTACATAATTCAGGTGATATTTATTTTTCTTAGTTTCCTTGAAAATTATTGTAAGCTACCTCTGGCAAAATAGTTGTCCAAAATAGAACTTCAGTTTTATTTTAAAATTTGTGTGAAAACTTCTAGAGTTATTCTTCAGGGACATATTCAATATTTAGTTCTCAGAATGAGGATATTTGGTTTCAGCTGTATTTTAGGAAAAGGGGATTGTTTAGGTGACTACTGAAGACCTTCAAGCTCTATAATTTTATGTGTTAGTTTCTTCCTACTTCATGAAATTGAATCTATTCAACTTTTAGTTCTAGGCACAAGAATAAAAAATATGTATCCTGTGATCTTTGGAAAAGGCTTACTATTGAACAATCTTTGACAAATGGCAAATTGCCAACTTCTTTTTTTTTTCTATTTTCTTTAAATGGCACTTTCAAAAGTACCTTTTAGAGTTGTCTGAGTATAAATTAATGGGTATATCAAAGCACTAACCTAAGGCTAAATATGTCTGCTAATAAAGTTACTATAAGGTTGTTGTGTTTCAGTCTTTTAAAGCATCACTATTCTTTAGTTTTTTTGTCTTGCTAAAGCATATATATATATATATACACACACACACACACAAATATATAATTATATTTATGCATATATAAAACATATATGTATAACTATGTTTATAATTATACATATATGTTTTATATTATATATTATATATTTATGTGTTATATTTATTTATATTATATATTATATATTTATATATATAATATAGAAATATAAATATAATTTCAGCAAGGGTGAACATCCTTGTATATATATTTTATATTGATATATATATAGAATTATTTTATAATTACATTATAATTATGTTATATATTACTATAATTATATATAATTATTATATATCATTATAATGGGTATTTTTTGATCACTCAGTTACCTTTGCAAATAAATTAGAGAGTGTTGCATTTTTATCTATTAAATTACACTTCTGAATCACACTGAAACTCATTTGGAAAACGGTTGAACAGATTACAATCTATGATGCTTCTTTGTATAAAGTTTCATTCACTAAAGTTCTGAATGTGATGTGAGACCTTAAGTCAGTAAATACATTTGGAACACTTTATTAAATATATCAAAGACTACTACAATGTTAAACAACATTGTACCTTGCAATACTAAATAAATGCACAAAATCTTCTATCACAATCTTAGGTATGAATAAAAGGTCATCATCACTGGTCATTAGAGAAATGCAAGTCAAAACCACAATGAGATACCATCTCATGCCAGTTAGAATGGCGATCATAAAAAGTCAGGAAACAATAGATGCCGGAGAGGATGTGGAGAAATAGGAATGCTTTTACATTGTTGGTGGGAGTATAAATTTTTAGTCATTGTGGATGAAACCTACCCACATTATTGAGAGTGATCTTCTTTACTTAAAGTAATCTGATTGCAGATAATAACATCTATGAAATACCTTCACAGCAAAGCCAAGAATTGTATTTAATTAAATAACTGGGTACTATAGCCTAGAAAAATTTACACATGAAATTAATTTACACATGCAAAATTCATAAAAAGTAATGACACTATAAAGATGTTTCTATACCCTAATGATACATTTATTATCATTTCTTACGGATTTTGTAAAATAGGAAGTGCA
Source organism: Sapajus apella (assembly GCF_009761245.1). Classification (NCBI taxonomy): domain Eukaryota; kingdom Metazoa; phylum Chordata; class Mammalia; order Primates; family Cebidae; genus Sapajus; species Sapajus apella. The sequence goes on along the minus strand of NW_022436948.1, from coordinate 24,660,381 downwards.
GAACATTGCTGGATAGTTTACTGAAAATCCTTGTGTATTGAGATAAAGTTTTTACTGAATCCCTTGTTATACTTTTGAGGGATTGGGGATCAACACTGGCATACTTGTTGGGAAGACAGACAGTTAAGTGCCAGGGCAAATGATGTTTCTAGCACCAAACCCTTATATTTTAGAAATTGGAACTACATTCACCTATGAGCAGCAATGTAGGGCTACTACCTAAGAACTGCCTTGGTGGCTGCTTGTACCTACCTACTCCAGTAGTCCTAGTATTTGAAAAAGCTCCTGTTAAATAACCACACAAAAATATAAAAGGCAAGACCAAAAGACCTTGAGTAATTGGAAATTGCAAGATTTTGATGAGTCACATTATGTCTTACCTAATATTTTTTTTCTCATATGTCCAACTCATTTTACAACTTAATCCTTCTTTTAAAAATGTTTTCTTTAATTTAAGATTATGCAATGATTAATAACTAAGAAGTTAAGCTCATGATCCTGATAGTCAAGAATCAGTGTGGGTGCAAGGAGGGAGAGTGAAAGATAGAAGAAACAAGCAGTAACATAACAGAAAAGACATATTTTTTTTAAGCAAAGAAAATTTAAGTAGTCAAACTAACTTTAGGGCTGTTTAAAGAGGGATTCATTTTTAAAAACGCAAAATCCTCATAGGAATCAGAAAAAGTTGTTAAATATCAATTTACATTAAATAAGAGTTTTGCAATATAGTACAAAAAAGAAATCTAAAGCCTTATTCTGTTATTGTAGCTAGCTTGTGCTTTGGAAGAAAGAAAAGAAATCAAATGTATTTATTTAATCCCTTTTGTCAGTGATACCCAGGGTGAAGAATTCATTTGTAGCTTTTTCATTGTAGAGTTGAGTCTTAGAACTTCACATATATTAAAGTAAAATGTTATGCTTTTTGATCTTAAGCCTTTAACATATAGTTCATTTCTATTTATAAAGAGGAAAAGGAGGTTTATGTAATTTAAATTTCATGGAAATTGTCTCAGACTATATCAGTTAGCAAAATAAAGATTTTGTTTACCACTTCTTGTTCTTAGAACGTATCAGCTCAATTTTCAAAATTTCGTATGATTCACTTTTCCTTTCACATTGAGTTATAGAAGGTGAATAAGTCTTTAAAAGCCTAATATGTTTTTATAAACATTTAGAAGAATGTATTACAACAGCTAAAGAAAATAGGTTTGCATCTTCCTTTACACTCCAATACAGTCTCTGAGTTAGCATGTACTTTTTAGTTAAATAATGATCATCTGGAGAAGCAAATATATATGTGCCTTTAAAAGTTTTTTACTTCTGAAAAGGCAGTATGAAATGGAAAAGTAACTCATTTAAAAGATACCACATATTGGTAATTTAATTATTTGGTTTGAATAAAATTCTAGAAATCTGGATTATCGATGGAGAGTTGAAAATGAGGAGGAAAGAAATGCTATGATGTGAAGGAATCTTTAAAATGCTATGCTAAGTGAAAAAAACCAGTCATGAAGTTTCCATGTTGTTAGAATCCGTTTCTGGAGAATGTCCAGAATAGGCAAATGTGTAGAGACTGGAAGGTTGTTTTCAAGGAAAGAAGAGAGACCTGAAAGACCAGCACCAGCACGTAAATGTTTCTCCATGGAAATGGCACATATCTACTCACATGCATATACAGCTATTTGGCAGTGCAGAGCAACTAACACAGCTCTACCTACCCCTTCAGGAACTGTGAAAATGCAGTTATTTCATGTTCTCAGAAGAAAGAGAACCAGGCATCTTGATAAACAGTACTAGATTCTAAAACAATGTGCTTCGTGTTAAATTTGGAGCCAAAATTATGTGTTACATAACCAAAAATAATACCTTATTTAAAAATACAGTTTCATCAAATAAGAAAGAAATGAAGGTAGATATACAGTTACTGAAAATAATTAGTTTGCAAAATGTGATGTTAAGAACGAATGGTTTTATAAAATCTCCAGCTGTCTATCAGCTCTATCCATCATTTTCTAGCATGCAGTGAACAATGCTGAAAAACAGACATAAATAAGTTGGTTATTCAGTGATAGAAGGAGGAACAATTCTTATTCTATTCATGTACTCTTCTAGAGTTTTTTTCACAAATTTTCTAAAGTACATATTTATGTCAAGCAGTAAAATACCAAATGCAATTTAACGTGATTATCTTTTTTGAATGGCACATCCAGTTTTGTACTACTATGCTAGAATTTTGATCCTCATCATAATACTTTGTAATCGCTGTTAATACTTAAAAGGAAGAATGACCATAGTATCCTCTTATAATAATATACATGAAATCGTGATGATAATATGGCTGAAATCTTTTATGGCCAAATAACAATGCAGTGTGGTTATATTGGTAATCTAATACATGTTTAAATTAAGTTGGATATTTTTATTTTTTCAATTCATTTGAAATTACGAAAGTTTTAGATATAAAGCAATGGACAGTAGAGGGTAGAGCAGTATATAGGATTGGAAGAAGAAGAAGCTGTTATTATCCCAGGCCTGAAAGAACAAGTGGAAGGACTTGTACCAGAACCTAGAAGGATTGAGACTTATAAAAGAGGTCATCTTGAGAGAAGCAATGATGTTCAGTCCAGGGACCCAGCCAGCCCATAGACTAGGTTATGAATCAACCCAGAACAATAAACACCCTGACATTCTCATGCATCCTCTGTCTGGTCTCCCTGTGGGGATCTTATTGTTTGGATAAAACTAGAAAAGGCATGAAAGTCGGAAGTTGTCATATAGGTCAGGCTTCTGTTTGAGAGAGCAGAATGGGAGGAGCACACAGAGCTATCTGAAAGATGTAGGCTCACTAAATTTTACTTTGAGGGTGATATGTTTTGGCTCTGTGTCCACACTAAATTTCATCTAGAATAGTAATTTCCACGTGTCAAGGGAGGGACCTGTAATCCTGGATGGAGGCGGGTGGTGATTGGAACATGGAGGCAGTTTTCCCCATGCTGTTCTCATGATAGTGAGTGAGTTCTCAGGAGTTCTGATGGATTTATAAGGGGCTCTTCCCCGTTTGTTCTCATTCTTTTTCTCCTGCTGCCTTGTGAAGAAGCTTCCTGCTTCCCCTTCACCTTCTGCCAAGATTGTCAGTTTCTTGAGGACTCCCCATCCATTCACAACTGTGAGTCAATTAAACCTCTTTTCTTTATAATTACTCAGTCTCAGGTATTTCTTTATAGCAGTGTGAAAACCAACTAATGCAGAGAGGTACTATTGTATATTTTATTAAAAAATTTTTATTGGTTTGTATATAAAAAGAGAGAAAAAGGTATAATTTTTTAAAAGCAATCATAGTCAGAAAAAGAAGTTAAAATGACAATGTATTAGTAAGAAATTGTAATTTTGTCGGGGAAAATTATTTGGGAATGAAAATTCTGAAAAATGATGAGATTTACCATGCTTTACCTATATTTACATTTTAGGTCCATCATTTTATTCTTTCAGCTGTAAATTCAGAATGAGGGAAGCACAAAAACTAGTATGTACTAAAAAGAGACAGGCAAATGTGAAAGAAACAAATAGTTCATTTTCTTTGATAAATTATAAGCAATTATAACTTATAGTGACAACTTATACATTAAAGCTGTGCAAAATTTATTTTACTCAAATAAGTAGGACCAATTTAATAAATGATTTCAGAGAAGAACAAGGGGTAAGACATAGATTAAGTAACGACTTAGATAGTTTAAATGTGGAGGATATGACTTTGTATGTAGAGCATACTTTGTTTCTTCGCATGTATTAGTGGTGGCACGTTGCTTATTGAACTGCACAGATTCCTTCTCCCTTTCTGTGGTACAGAGCTGTTTTGGGGAGTGGTCCATCTGCCAGGCATGACACTTACCAGCTCCCAGTGAAACAGTAATTATCTGTTGGGGGTGGAAGAATAGTGTGTGTCACTGAGGGGCTAAGTTGGTGACTGCAATCTTTCCAAGGTTCTTTTTGTTCTTGTCAACCTACTGGAAGCAATAAATACAGGAGAGGACTCTGATGACCTGAGCCATGGTAAAGCCATTATATACAAATAACATGAATCTCAGAGTCACCACTTAGTAGAAAGTTGTCCAGAAGGACCACCTCACCAAAAATACTAATATTTTACCTATCACGACAAAGAAAAGAAAGCCATGCTAACGTATTGAGTGTTGGGAATTATTTGTTGTGGGAGCTAATATTAATTATTCTGTCTAAAATGATATCTGGTGTTAATCAAAATAGAGAATGTGAAAAAAAAAGAAAGGGAACAAAAAAAAAAAGAGTCAGCAACAAGCCTAAACAAAGTCACTGTCAACATGTATAGGTATATATTAAATGAATATATATGGCATATATACTTAAAGTCCATTAAAGTGTATTTAATAAAGTGTACAGATCTCAACTTCAGCTTAACTTATTTTTACATATATGTATATCCATCTTCTATGTGCTGATAAAATCATTCAAGAGTTTTGATTTTTTAACAGATACTATATTTTACTGTTTTATAATGATATTTGATTCTATTTCTAAAGATTCCCATTTTCTGTTGTAATTCTTGTCCTTTCATCCACTTGTCTATCATTTATATTATTGAATATATCGAACATACTACAAATTTTTATTATATTTCTTTCACTATTTTGATTATTGTTCTGCTTCTGTTTGTTATTGGTTACCTTTTACTTCCATTTTCAAATGCCTGGTTATTTTTAAAAGAAATACAGAGGCTTCTAAAAGTTTTTTTTTTTTTTTTCAAAGAGGGTTTTCCTTTTCCCCAGTAGAGAGACAGGGTAAGTAACTGATAAGACAAATAAGAAATGAATGTATTGTCCCTGGGCTGCAACTTTCATAAGAGTCAATCTAACTCTAGCTGGTTTTTGTTCTTGGGGAATGTTCATAGAAAATCTCAAGCTTTGGGTTGAAAGCCTATTATTCTTTTTCCTCAACTCTGAAAGCCTAGGAAATTCCAACCGTCAGAAGCTTTGCGTTTCACTCTTCCGTCTCTTGCTCCTGCTGCGTCTAACTATGGCAGATGCCTCAAAGAGAAAATGAACTGTGTTTTGAAGCAAGCCCCATTTATCTAGGGGTTATTTCCCAAGTACTACATGATTATGGGAGCTATTATTCAGCTTACTAGCTTCCCAGCCACCTACAGACAGGTCAAGATTCAGAATCTGTCTATTAGAGAAAACTGGCAATATTTGGGTTTTCTCATGTTTCCAATTTCCCCTTTCCCCATCAGCCCTGCACAAATTCCAAAAGATTTACCAGCTTTTCTTGTTTGTTTTTTGTTTTTTTTTTTTCTTTAGTTGTGTTCATTTACACAAATCATGCCTGACCCAGAGCCAAGCCCCAATGTGGTTCCAGAACATAATCAGCATTTGCCACCAAGAAAAATAGTAGCTACTGATAGGACAGTTAGCTCACCAAAGAAGAGGTTCCTATCTTGAAATTTCAATTCTATTTTATTTTTGCTTCCATTGCTCTTTAGTTTCTTTAAAATGATTATCTTTACAATACATTGAGCTTTTTCTAATTGTTACAATTGAACCGTTAAGGTCATACTTTTACATTTAGTTTATACATAAACACAAATATATTAATTAAGTGTTGAAATGTGTTCCAGAGATCATATTTATAAAATAAAAGTAGAAGCAGGAAGCCTTCATAGAAGCAGGGAGATACATCAGAAGCTATATGTATATATATACATATATCCCACATTAAATTACGTACTTTCTCCCAAGGAAGAGATGGTCTTACAAAATATTACTACATTTGTGGTGATCCTGTAACATTTCCAGTGGCTTTCTTGTACATTTAAAGAGATCCAAAATCCTTCCTAGGGGTTAAAATCAACTGATCACAAACTGATATCCTGATTTTATAATTTCTAAAAGTTGGATCACAACTTTTGGAAATTACCTATTCATTAAAAGAGGTTTTATCTTCAGGTTTTCCTATCACAGATCCTACCAGCCCATCTAATGTTCCAATGTCCCTATCTCTCTTTTACCATTCTTACACTCACCTCACATACACTGACCATTTTTCTTATCCTTGAAATTGTCAAGCTTATTTTCATCCCAGTTCTTTATTTCTCTTACATAACTATTTGCCGAGGATTATTAAAGTGGTAAGCTACTTCTCATTATTTAAAAACCTAATGAAATGTCACATCCACAGAGAAGCTTTCCCTGAACACCTTCCTTAAATTAGCCTATTCTCCTGATGCTCAACTGTAATACTATTTCACCTCCTTTATAGTATTTATTTCTATCTGAAACACTCTCATTTATTTATCCTTTCACCATTCCATACTTCCCAACTTAGCAAAAGTTACAATAACTTTCTTGCATCTTTTTTCATAGCCATTTATCAAATTATTTCTAGAGCATGTATTTGCCACACATGAACTTGTCTATCAAATTCTATGCTGCATTTTTTCTTTCACTCATTTTGCTATGCTTTTAGAGAAAGATTTTACTAATGTATGTCTATACCAACAGTATGTGTGCTACAGTTTGAATGCTTGTGTTTCTCCAAAATTCATTTTGAAGCTGAATCTCTAATTCAATAGTATTAGGAGGTGGGGCTTTTTAGGAGGATATCAAGTCATGAATTCTCCTCCCTCTGAATGAGATTAATGCCCTTTTGAAGAAAGAGGGTCCACACAATGTTCAGCCCTCTAGCCCTTTTGTCCCTGCCACCATGTGAGGACACAGCGCTCCTCCCCTCAGGAGAATGCAGCAACAAGGAACCATCTTGGAAGCAGAGAATAGCCTTCACTAGACACTGAACCTATTGGTGCCCTGGTCTTAGACTTTCTGGCCTTCAGAATGGTAAGAAATAGATTTCTATTGCATATAAATTATCCAGTCTGTGGCAATTTGTTATAGCTGCACAAACAAGAAATATGAATGTTAAGTAAAATAACTGAATATAATACAATGAAAATAACACAAAAATATGTACCATTCTTTATAAAATGTATTGATCTTTAGTATTTAGTAATTGAATTTTTTTGATGTTTATATAAATACAAACGTTAAATTTGAATTTCTCTGACTTTACAATTTTTATATCACTCAACATTTTTCAATGTAATGTAGAACATTTTACATATGTACATGGATCTATATTTACACACTCCAGACTCAGATTCAAATGCTTTCTATACTGAACCAATCTTTCAAATTCAAACCCGTACAAAAAGGCAATATTGGCTAAAATAAAAATTTTGTAGTTTTAAAATAGTTCTGAAATAAATTTAATTTAAAAACAGAAATGGACCATTATTTTCTTAGCTTGATTAAAAAGGTATCAAAGAGCTTATTTCATTTTAATTCCAAAAAATTTAGTGATTACTGAGGAATGTTCTTCCTTAGTGAGACCAATGATTGCAGTTTTTATACAAATGTTGATTTGTGAGTGGTATATTTAATAATTTGGCCTCTCTTTAGTGCCTCCTCATTATTATGATTTTTAAAAATTCCCTAATAGGGCATAAATTTGCTTGTTTCTGTTAATTTGAAAAACACTTATTAAACAATAACAAAGGCCATAACTTTCCCTCTTTTCAACCATCATATCTCCTAAATTAGAATTTGATGCAGCTGATATATTTGCATTAATAACATCTGCTGCTTTCATCATTAAATTCTACCCACTGGTTAATGCCTGGAGCTGCAAAATTATGAGAATTAGCTGAAGGCGTCTCAAATTAAAAAATAAAATGAAAACTTTGAAAACATATATTACCACCTATAGTACTCTATAGTGGGCAAAATCACAGTTAGCCTCCAAGCATACATGGAATGCAACAAACTTCTTAATAGTGGAGGAAATTTAAATCAAAGAGAATTATTAGAGAAAAATTCAGTTTATGTTGTTAAGACTAGAGAATACAAAAATAAGCTTCATAAATATAATGAAGTTAATTCAAGGTCTGAATTCAATATAAAGGGCCTTATTTCTGAGAAACTGTATATCTGACTATCTGTAATATTAGGTCATTTGTAATTAAGGCATATTTAAACTATATTTAAACATTAAATGCAGATAACAATATAACATATATTATAAATATGAAAATGATTCTTTAGGCATATTTAACATTATAACGTAAAGATTACAGAAAAAGTAATATACTAGGAGAGATGTAAGTAGGTAACCATGAAGATTATATTCTAGGGGTATCCTTGGTTATAAAGTCTCTTTGTACTATAAAGTAACTATAGAAACTGTATCTTTCCCCTCATGCCATTCACTGAGGAAATACTTGCTGACTTTATTTGTTCACTTTAGGACTTTCCTTGAAATCAAAGCTGTGTTGCACATGATTGTCATAAATTGATCATAATCACTTCTGCATTATCTAATAAAGGTCTACATATCTAAGAATCTACCTCTAGGTTTCAGAGCATTGGTTGAGAGAATTTCTTTCATTTATTTATTTATTTATTTATTTGGTACTTTAAGTTCTGGGTTTCATGTACAGAACATGCAGGTTTGTTACATAAGTATACATGTGCCATGGTGGTTGGCTGCATCCATCATCTCCTCATCTACATAAAGTATTTCTCCTAATGCTATCCTGCTCCTAGTCCCCTCATCCCCTGCCACTCTCCAGTGTGTGATGTTTCCCTCCCTGTGTTCATGTGTTCTCATTGTTCAACTCCCATTTATGAGTGAGAATATGCAGCGTTTGCTTTTCTGTTCTTGCTTTAGTTTGCTAAGAATGATGGTTTCCAGCTTCATCCATGTCCCTACAAACGACATGAACTCATCCTTTTTATGGCTACATAGTGTTCTATGGTGTATATGTGCCACATTTTCTTTATCTAATCTATCATTGATGGGCATTTGACTTTGTTCCAAGTCTTTGCTATTGTGAAGAATGCCACAATAAACATACCTGTGCATGTGTCTTTATAATAGAACGATTTATAATTATTTGAGTATATAGCCAGTAATGGGATTGCTGGGTTAAATGGTATTTCTAGTTTTAGATCCTTGAGGAATCGCCACACTGCCTTCCACAATGGTTGAACTACTTTACACTCCCACCAACAGTGTAAATGTGTTCCTATTTCTCCACATCCTCTGCAGCATCTGTTGTCTCCAGATTTTTTAATGATCGCCATTCTAACTGGTATGAGATAGTATCTCAATGCGGTTTTGATTTGCATTTCTCTAACGACCAGAGATATATTTGTTAGCTGCTTAAATGTCTTCTTTTGAGATGTGTCTGTTTATGTCTTTCACCCACATGTTGATGGGGTTGTTTTTTTCCTGTAAATTTGTTTAAGTTCTTTGTAGACTCTGAATATTAGGCCTTTGTCAGATGCATAAACTGCAAAAATTTTCTCGCATTCTGTAGGTTGCCTGTTTCCTCTGATGATGGTTTCTTTTGCTGTAGAGAAGCTCTTAAGTTTAATTAGATCCCATTTGTCTATTTTGGCTTTTGTTGCCATTGCTTTTGGTGTTTTAGTCATGAAGTCTTTGCCCATGCCTATGTCCTGAATGGTATTGCCTAGCTTTTCTTCTAGGGTATTTATGGTTTTAGGTCTTACATTTAAATCTTTAATCTATCTGGAGTTAATGTTTGTATAAGGTGTAAGGAAGGGGTCAAGTTACAGCTTTCTGCACATGGCTAGCCAGTTTTCCCAACACCATTTATTAAATAGGGAATCCTTTCTCCATTGCTAGTTTTTGTCGGGTTTGTCAAAGATCAGATGGTTGTAGGTGTGTGTTGTTATTCCTGAGGCCTCTGTTCTGTTCCATTGGTGTATATATATATATATCTGTTTTGGTAACAGTATCACGCTGTTTTGGTTACTGTAGCCTTGGAGTATAGTTTGAAGTCAGGTAGTATGATGCCTCCAGTTTTGTTTTGTTTTTTTTGCTTGGAATTGTTTTGGCTATGCAGGCTCTTTTTTGGTTCCATATGAAATTCAAGGTTTTTTTTTTCCAATTCTGTGAAGAAAGTCAATAGTAGCTAGAAGAGCAAAGATTGCTGCCTGTTCTTTCCACTGGTAACTTCGTCCCAGAGGGGTACCTGCCAGATGCCAGCCGGAGCTCTCTTGTATGAGGTGTCTGTTGGCCCCTACTGGGAGGTGTCTTCCAGTCAGGATACACAGGGGTCAGGTAGCCACTTAAGGAGGCAGTCTGTCCCTTATCAGAGCTCGAGTGCTGTGTTGGGAAATCCACTGCTCTCTTCAGAGCTGCCAGGCAGGGATGTTTAGGTCTCCTGAAGCTGTATCCACTACCCCGCCTTTTCCCAGGTGTTCCTTCCCAGAAAGGGGGGAGCTTTATTTATAAGTCCTTGATGGGTTGCTGCCTTTTTTCAGAGATGCTCTGTCCAGTGAGGCCATCTAGTGAGACAGTGCCTTCAGTTGCTGATCTGTGTTGGGCTCCATCTAGTTTGGATTTCCTGGCTGCTTTGCTTACACAGTGGGATTCAAACTGCCTACTGGAGCCTCAGCAATGGTGGACGCCCCTCTCCCCGCCTAGCTCGAACCACTCAAGTGGAGCTCAGAGTGCTGTGCTAACCAGGAGAATTTCAACCCAGTGGATCTTGGCCTGCTGATCTCTGTGGGGATGGGACCCACTGAGCCAGACCACTTGGCTCCCTGGCTTCAGCACCCTTTCCGTGGGAATGAGCAGTTCTCTCACTGGCGCTCCAGCTGTCACTGGGGTATTAAAAAAAACAAAAAACAAAAACAAAAAAAAAGAACTGCTGAGGACTAGCTCAGTTTCTGCCCAAACAGCTGGCCAGTTTTGTGCCAGAAACCCAGGACCCTGGTGGTTGTGCTGGTACCAGAGGGAATGTCCTGGTCTGCAGGTTGTAAAGACCATGGGAAAAGTGTAGGAAACAGTCCCTAATGGCTTCCCTTGGCTAGGAGAGGGAGTTCCCCAATCCCTTGCACTTCCCGGGTGTGGCAACCACCCCTGCTTTGGCTCGCCCTCCTTGGGCCGTACCCACTGTTCAACCCATCCCAATAAGATGAACCAGGTACCTCAGTTGGATACGTGGCAATCGCCTGCCTTCTGAATGGATTTCACTGAGAGCTGCCCATCGAGGCTGTTCCTATTCATGGCCATCTTGCCCCTGCCAGTTTGGAGAATTTCTATGTAAAATTTTTTTGTTTCCATGCCTGGCTAAATGTCTGCTTTGTTCTCATCTAGAGATTACTACATTCCTTTGCCCTGTGACTATGATCTACATTTTCAGAATTCATAATGCCATTCAGTTGATCTGTGCATTCCCTCCTCAACATTTTTTTTTCAGCAGCACGTTTCATGACACTTCAACACTCTCAATGTCTTGGTTAAGTGGTTTGTAGCTCCTTAATAATTTGAAACATTTGCCTTCATTTGGAAACATTTTTTAATAAATATATAATAAATCGTAGATTATTTTTAGAGCTTCGAAAATTTCTAAAACATTAAATCTCTGATTTTACAACTGTAAATTAACATTATTTTGTGATATACATCTTCACTATTGTCAGGTATCCATATGCAATCCAGGAGCCTGAAAGTCTGAAGTCCTGCCTGCCTTGGCTGATCTTTTGATCATCTGATCTTCTCCCACCCACCGCCTGCATTCCCCATTGTCCCTGATTGCCCAGTGGAGCCTTCCCTGGACAAACCCCTCACCCAATCCTGCCATCTTAACTGTTCTTATGATAATGTGAATACCTCTTACCCATCCTGCCATCTTAACTGCTCTTCTGCCTCACCCCCACCTGCCATCGTAACTAAACTTATGGTAATGTATGCACCTTGCCTCACCCCCACCACTGTAACTGATCTTACTCTGTAACTTTCCACTACCCACTCCAAACCTGTAAAACCAACTCCTATCCCACCAACCTTTGCTAACACCCTTTGCCCTTTTTGGCCTTAGTCCACCTGCACTCAGGTGAATAAACAGCCACGTTGCTCACATAAAGCCTGTTTGGGGAGACTTTTCATTCAAAGCTCGAGATTTTACAATTATAATACACTACACATTTAAAAAAATCTGTTTTATTGTAAAAGTGTTTTAATTTCCAATGATGCTGTTAAAGAAATTTAACATTTTATCTGAATACTACAGGATTTAAATTGTTTGCTAATATATATAGCGCTTACAGAGTATTAAGACATATCCTGATTCATCAACCAAAAATTAATTCAGAATCTAAAATCAATGGCAGGCTTAATGCTTTTTAAAATACATAGCACTGTTCTAATTACAAATGTCAGCAATGTAATTACTCCTTAAGCAAAAGGCCACAGAGAGGAAAATTGAATAATACTTAAATTGAGCATATGAAAAAATTAATTTGTGTTAAAAAAGTAGCAATTAGACATTTCCGTGGCAGCATGAGAGATCATGATCTCAAGCCTTGTACTATTTCCAAAGCATAATTTATTGGTTTCATTTAGTTTAAAGAAAAATCGTGTATCTATAAAATTGTAGCAAATAGCCGTAGTTACAAAATCCAAAAATTCATTTTATCTTAAAATATTTCTGGGATAGTTCAGATTTCATTTGATCCTTTAAACCTTTTGTTTCTTCTTTTCTGTAGTAAGGCAAGACTAAAATTTTGCTTAGACTATAATTTTAAGTTCCCTTCAAAAGCTTAAATGGTTACATCTCTGCATTATTTTGTTAGTTTCTTAGTTAATTGCCAAAATATGTGCTGCTTGATATCTGAGAAAACTGATCACTTAAGATTAGTCAGTTTGGGACTGAATGTGTAGTTTGTTTACAAGGATCTTGAAGAGGCTCAATTTGAAATTCTAAGGAATGCCAACAATGAGAGGACAGTCAGAGAAAGAGGATTCAATGAAGACACTTGTGAAAGAATGTTCAGAAAAATAGGACTAAAAGCCTTGTGATGTTAAAAATATAAATAAAAAGAAAGAAAAGATAATCACATTGTAAGAAGACATATCGAAGGCATAGAATGCTCCAGAGACTAAGAATTAAAATATATCTGTTTGATTGAGCAATCAGTAAGTTTATGAGCCATTTAATGAAAAGGTAAAAGTAAATGCTTAAATGAAATAAGTGAAAAAAGCTGATGAGGTGATGAACTGAATTATAAATTGTGGTTTGGAAAACCTCATTTGGATATATTAGCCACTTTTAGGTAAGCGAAGAAGCAGAGAAGTAAGTCCTAGAGAAGGAGGAGTCTATAACTGGGTGATTTTATGCTTCATGTCATCTATAATTTATCTGTTCAGAAGTAGGTATGATTCCTGATAGAGAGAAACTGTGGGTAGTAGGAGGCATTACCTGTTTGGGAAAAGAGGCAGGTAAGATGACTGGAAAAAAGCTTTGAGATCGTTTACCTTGAGTAAAATTATGAATTAAAATAAATTACACAGAACTTATACTTTCCAAGAATAACAGATTGAAAAAAGTAAAAATGAAAGCACCCACCAGGCATGTCCAGGTGCTGATCTTACACAGTTCCCACTATCAAAATCTACTTGCAAAATACACTGTATGGCTCTTTAAATAAAGAGTTTAAATTATCACTCAGCTAGGCCAAGAACCTCCAAAGTAATAGGGTTTGGGTTCCGGAGTGGTTAGAGCCCAAGGGCACATTGGGGAGGCAACAGTTGAGCATTTTCTGGAGGCGGCAGTGCATTTGGTTTGCTCTGATGTTAGATATTTGCACACTGTACTGGATGATCAGTATAGGGATGTTAGCTGGTGATTCTTTGATTACAGAAGACCACGAATTCATTTTCATTCAGGTTTGCCAGGTGTGTTTTAGTGAATGTTTGGAGCACGCTGGACTGATAATATCACTGGGAGTTAGATAGAGGATCATGATGGTGAGATTTAAAGGACAAGAAGGATTCACTATGCCATCAATGGCTCGACAATGGAGGCTAAGAACAGGGTAAGAAATGTAGATGACCTCTAGAAATCAAGGAAATGACTAAACTGGCTGCTTATATTTACTCTGGCTGCATTAGTAACTATTTTAGAAGATCTATGTGTCCTAGCAAGTGCTATTTTTCTTTACACTTTCTGTAGGAAAAATTAAATCTTCATGAGATAATTGTAAATTTATTAAGTTGTCAAGAGTCTACAATGTTGGTCCTTCATGATTCAAAAGAACAGGAGACACAGACTTGAATAAAGTACGTCACAAAGTAATTGATCACATTTGATGTTTGTTGAAACCTTTGTGGTCACTGTGTCTTTGATAATCTTTGTGGTGAGATCTTGCCATGGACAGACACACATTTACGAAACAATATGCTCTGTAACTACTGCCTTTCCAGTAACCTGTTTTTAAAGTCCTGGGTATTGTTACTACATTGCTTTTTGTTTGAAAGTCTGTGCTGGAATCCTTTGGCTTTAATTCTTCTGCTAAGCCTTAAGTCTGTGTAAGCACACAGATTAATTATCTGAATAGGGCCCTGAATATATGCAACACATTATGGGAATTCTATCATGTTTATGTATTCTTTACACCATCAGTTTTAACTAGCTCTGTTCTTCTACTTAGAGTGACAAAATATGCCTGCTGACTGATGATACTTTGAGTCTACAATTTTGTGGGAAATAATAATCTGTAATATTTTTATGCCTTTAAAGGTGTCAGTTTTCATCTACCAACTCAGCCTATGTCCTTTCCAAAGATGAGAAAACAATGAATGATGAACTCTCTAATAAGCATGCAATGAAGAAAATTTAACCCAGGTAATTGAATAGCAAACTGTTGAAAATCCCCTAGAAAACAGAAATCTAATGCCTTTATGAAGAAAAATATGTAAAACTAAATCTGTAATTTTTTTTACTAAATGAATTTGAATATTGAAGGTATCTGAAAATGCATTTTTCTTTGTTAACCAGAATTTTAAGATGTTCTCTGTCACCTTTACTCCCAGGTATCAGTCCTGTGACTATGTTATACTACATGGCAAGAGACTTTGCCTATGTACTGAGATTATGGAACTGATTATAAAATAGAGAAATTATTGAAGTATAGCTAATCTAATCACATGAGCACTTTTAGAGCAGAGCTTTTGCAATGCTGACAGAAGATGAAGTCAGAGAGATTTGAAGCACAAGAAGAATGTTACCATGTAATTGCTGTCTTTAAAAATGGAGGGAGTTGTATGAAAAGAATTTCAGGTGGCATCTAGAAATTGAAAACAGTCCTTGGATACAGTAGAAAACTGAATTTGGCCGGCAACCGGAATAAGCTTGGAAGAGAATTCCCCAGAAACTCCTGATAAGAGCTCAGCTCAACTAAAACCTTTACTTCAGTTTGTAAGAAACTAATCAGAGGCCAAGTTAAGCCTATCTGGACTTCTGAACTACCGAAACTGTGAGATAATAAATGGATGTACTTTTAAGTAATTTACAAGTAATTTAATAGTAATTTGTTACTCACCAGTGGAAAACTAAACCAGTTCTCAAATAACATACTCCAAAGACAATCATTTTAAGTTTTCATTAATTTAAAACAAGAATAATTGTAATTATCTCCTATATACATACTATAATGTGTCAACAAAAACAACCTTAGTATAGGGTTGGTTTCTATTTCTGTTAGCATTCATATATTCAGCCATCAACTCTTTCACCAAAAACTAAATGCACTAAAGAAAATTTTAAGAATAAAGAAACAGGTGCTTTATTTCTTCATTGGTGAAATAAAAATTGCAAAATTTTAAAATGCACTAGTATGATAGGCTTCTTCAATTTATTTAGTATTAAAACAATAAGACAGGCTGGACATGGTGGCTCATGCCTATAATCTCAGCACTTTGGGAGGCCGAGGCAGGCAGATCGCTTGAGGTCAGGAGTTCAAGACCAACCTGGCCAACATGGGGAAACTCTGTCTCTACTAAAAATACAACAATTAGCCCGGTGAGGTGGTGCACACTTGTAATCCCAGCTACTTGGGAGGCTGAGGCAGGAGAATCACTTTAACCCAGAAAGCAGAAATTGCAGTGAGCCAAGACTGCACCACTGCATTCCAGCTTGAGAAACAGAGCAAGATACCGTCTCAAAAAAGGAAAAAGAACAAATAAAAAAACGTTAAGACAAAACCTTACTATCCATTGTAGCATGAGATTGTATTATTTGGCCAAAATTATTTCTATTTACTTCAATCTTGCTATGACTTTTCTTTCAGTTGATATGGTTTTCACACACTCCACTGATGAAATATGAGACTTACTTTGGCTAATGGAAGAAGGACAGATGTGAAAATCCACCAGGTCTAAGATGATTCCTTAAGAAGCAAAACGAGTTTCCCCTCACTGTTTTGGAGATTTTACTGTCTTCAATGAGCAAGCAGGCACCAAGTAAATGTTGAAAAGTAACTCATAGACAGGTGTTGAACAATGAGAACACATGGACACAGGGAGGGGAGCATCACACACAGGGATCTGTTGTTGGGGGCTAAGAGAGGAACAGTAGGGGGTGAGGAGGTTGGGGAGGGATAGTACAGGGAGAAATGCCAGTTGTGGGTGATGGGGTATGGAGACAGCAAACCACTTTGCCATGTATGTACCTATGCACAATCCTGCATGATCTGCACATGTACTCCAGAAACTAAAGTGCAAGTAAAAAGAAAAGAAAAGAAAAATAATGTAATTACAGTATTAGGATTGATACTTCTAACAGTTAAGAAATTGGAAATGCACGAGCACATTTGTCTGTTTTTCTTTCAAATAAGAGTCTGAATTATGCCTAATTCTTAAGGTCAAATTTTAGAAATCCTATTTTTATGGCCGGGCGCGGTGGCTCACGCCTGTAATCCAAGCACTTTGGAGGCCAAGGCAGGTGGATCACCTGAGGTCGGGAGTTCAAGACCAGTCTGACCAACATGGTGAAACCCTGTCTTTGTAAAAAAAATTAAAAAAATTAAAAAAAAAGAAATCCTATTTTTACATAGACTAAGATATATCTAGACCTTTGAAGATGAGTATGTCTAAGTTTTAGGCATTTCTGTTAAGTCAGTCAATATACTATAGGCCTTTAAAATATAAAAATATATATTTTAAAGTCTCTTTTAAATCAATATGTATTACCTTTGTTAAATCAAGTTGAATCTAAAGCTTCCTCCTTGCATATTTTAAGTTTGGCCTAAAGGTTTTTCTGTACATTATCAGCTACGACAAATGTAGGTATAACCAGACTGCAGCCTACGCTTGTGCCAACCATTGAGTTTTGACTAATCAAATGTAGTCAACTCTTTGAACCTTGCTCAAATAAGGAAAATGCAGAGCTGTAACCAATTCAGCTGTTTCTGTACCTAACTTCCATTTTCTGTAAATCACTTTCCTTTCTCTGTCCATAAATTTTACTCCACTATGTGGCTGCCCTGGAGCCTCTGAGCCTACTCTGGGTCAGAAGGCCACTTGATTCACAGATTGTTCAATGCCCAATTAAACTCCTTTACATTTAATTTGACTGAAGTTTTTCTTTTATCACCTTCTCTGAACCACTGAGGTTTTCTCGTAAAACATGATGATATACACAAAATTATATTATTAATGATATGCATATTTGAATTCAAACAACAAATGGTTTTCCCTATTTTGAGCACCTAGCTTTGTGGAAGATATAAAGTCACGTTAGTTAATAGAGCTACCTTGTGTCAGGACAGAGAACTGTCTTTGAATAATATATCATAGACTGGTCTCTGCCTCATTGCCTAAGTAATCAATTTCACAGTCAGACTATTTAGTCAGCTTTACGGATGAGTGTAATGCAGGAGAAAGGTTTAGAAATAGATTATTAAATCTACTTGAGAAAAATACATCTTTGAGTATAGTACTTAAACTAAAAATTTTACAATGCATAATGGGAAATAAAGTGCATTGGAGGCTAAGTGGAAAGAATTGATGTACATTTTTGAGCACAGGAAAAAAAATTTAAAGAAAACTAAAACACATCCAATTAAGTCCTACCTATTTGATACTTAAATTTTTCCTTGAAACTTTTCTGAGATTTTAAATAGGTCCATAACTTTCTTCTCTTATAGATAGGAAAGAAAAAAAATTTACTGTAATACTATATGTGGCACAAATTAAAAGTATTTTGTAATATTGAAGATATATTATGAACCTTTTGCATATCATTAAAAATAAAATAAGAATGCATAAAGAGAGTTGTTAATTTTTATAGTATATGGGAATATAATTTATAGCAATGAAACAAAGTTTCCTAGAGTCATTTCAGAAGGGTATTTTCAATCACTGATCCTGCCAATCAGACCTTAAGTTTCTGCAAATCTTGCCACTGGAGGAAAACTGCGTTGGGGCTCAAAATAAACTTGAAAGGCAGCCTAGGCCACACGAACTGTCACACTTAGGCAAGTCCTTATGCTGAACTAGACATTAGGACACTGACTTACTGAGACATCAGCCAAGGTTGCTAAGGGAATTCTGGCATCACCCCTCTCCTAACATCAGGCTGCACAGTTCACAACCCCAAAGGAGACCCCTACCTTCTTCCCGAAGCGAGGTAAAAGTAGGGTTGACTTTGTTTTGTATCGTGGATACCAGCTTACCTACAGCAGGACAGAAAACTAGTCAGAGTCCTGAGACCCCCTTTCCAGGCCCTATCTCCTGAAAGACATTTCTATATACACCCTGGGCCAAAAGGGAATATGTTGCTTTGAAGGGAAGGCTCCAGTTCTGGCAGGACTCATCACTGCTAACTGAACAGCTCTTGGGCCCCAAATAACCAGCAGCAATAATGAGGACCTTGGGAGAGACCCAGACTCATCATGGACCTTGGGTGAGGCTCAGGCTTGCTACCTTCAGGGGTGACTCAGAGTATTCCCAGCTGTGGTGACTATGAGGTGAGAGGCCTTCTGCTTGAGGAAAGCAGAGGAGAAAGTAAAGGGGACTTTGTCTTGTCCCTGAGGTACCAGCGTGGCCACATAGAGGTAGATCCCCAAGCAGTCTCTTGGGGTCTCTGATTCGAGGAACTGACTCTTGGACAGCATTTTTTAATCTTCCTTGGGCCAGAGGAGAGCCTATTGCCTTGAAGAGTGAGTCCCAGTTCAAGCAGTATTCACCACCAGCTGACTGAAAGAAAAGGGAATATCAGAAGTAGTCTGGTAGCACTTTCTGTGAGTCTGGTGGCGGTGGCAATGGAGTAAGGCTCTTCTCCCTTTGTAAAGGGAAGAGGAGTGGGCAGGACTGAGTCTCGTGGTTTGATTGCCAGCTGAACTGCAGTACATTAGAACATGGGGTAGAATTCTTAGGTTTTTGACTAGTGCTTAGGTCAAGGAAGGCACCTCTGAACTTGCCTGGGGCCTGGGGGAACTAATTGCTCTAAAGGGAAGGCTGCAGGCCCGGCTGGCATGGCTGCATACTGACTGTAGTGCCTCAAGGCCTTGACTGAACATACTCAATAGCCAGGGAGTGGTTACATCCGGCCTTGGACAAGACTCGGTGTGGTGCTGACTGCAGGTCTTACCCAATTCAGTCCTGGTGGTGGTGGTCATGAGAGGCTTGTGTCAGTCCACCCCAAGCTCCAGGCGTCTCAGAAAAGACAGAGCAATTCCGTGTGTTTGGGAGAAAGTAAAGAAAGCTAACAAGAGTCTCTGTCTGGTAACCCAGAGAATTCTCCTAAATCTTGTACACGACCATCAAGGTAGCACCTCTATGAGTCTTCAGGAATCACAGCATTACTAGGCTTGGGCATGCTCCCAGAAACAGATATAGCTTATCTATGTCTGCACATCGTATTGTACAGAGAAATCTGTAAGGAGGCAGCTTTAGGCTAAATTGATTTAACAAAGGTAAACTTTAATGATTAAAACAGACTTTAAAGATATATTTTTATATGTTAAAAATCTATAGTATATTGATAGACTTAACAGAAATGCCTAAAAATTGGACATACTCATCTATAACGGTCTAGATACATCTTATTCTATGTAAAAACAGGATTCCTAAAATTCGAACTTAAGTGATAGGCATAATTTGGCACCTATTTAAAAAGTATACATCACTCAAATACTTTCAAATATGTGAAAAGCCTCCCCAAAAAGAATAGGTACAAACAATCCCAGACTATGAAAGCTACAATAAACTCCTAACTCTTCAATAGCTAGACACCCAAACATATCAAGACCATACAGGCAAACATAATCTTAAGAAATGAACTAAATAAGACATCAGAGATCAATCCTGGAGAAACAGAGATATGTGACCTTTTAGATAGAAAATTCAAAATAGCTGTGTTCAGGAAACCCAGTGAAATTCAAGATAACACAGAGAAGGAATTGAAGGAACTCAGAATTTTATCAGATAAATTTAACAGAGGGATTAAAATAATTGAAAAGGATCAAGCTGAAACTTTGAACTGAAAAATGCAATTGACATACGCAAGACTGCATCAGACTCTTTTAATAGCTATATTAGTCCATTTTCATGCCTCTGATAAAGACATACCTGAGACTGGGAAGAAAAAGAGGCATAATAGTCTTATAGTACCACGTGGCTGGGGAGACCTTACAATCATGGCAGAAGGCAAGTAGGAACAATTCACATCTTACCAAGATGGTGTCAGGCAAAGACAGAGTTTGTGCAGAGAAACTTGCATTTTTAAAAACCATCAGATCTTGTGAGACCCGTTCACTAACAGGAGAACAACAGGGGAAAGACCCACCCTCATGATTCAATCATCTCTCACCGGGTCATCCCACTACACATGAGAATTATGGAGCTACAGAACCACTAGGCAGTACCACAGTGGGGACTCCGTGTGGAGGTCACAACCCCACAATTACCTTTCACAGTTCCCCAGCAGAGGTTCTCCATGAGAGCCCTGCCCTTGTAGCAAACTTCTCATGAGCATTTTCATACATATTCTGAAATCTAGGCAGAGGTTCCCAAAACCTCAATTCTTGACTTCTGTGCACCCACAGGCTCAACACCAAATGAAAACTGCCAAGGCTTGGGGCTTGCACCCTCTGAAGCCATGGCTTCAGCTGTATCTTGGTCCTTTTTAGCCATGGCTAGAGTGGCTGGAACACAGGGCACTAGGTCCCTAGGCTGCACAGAGCAGGGAAGCATTGACCCTAGTCTATGAAAGCATTTTTTACCTCCTAGGTCTCTGGGTCTGCGATAAGACGGGCTACCACAAAGACGTCTGGCATGACTTGGAGACATTTTCTCCATTGTCTTGGGGATTAACATTTGGCTTTTCATCACTTATGCAAATTTCTGCAGCAGGCTCGAATTTGTCCCCAGAAACTGAGTTTTTCTTTTCTATTGCATCATCAGGTTGCAAATTTTCTGAACGTTTAGGCTCTGTTTCCTTTTGAAATAGAATGTCTTTAACAGCACCCTACTTACCTCTTGAATGTTTTGCTGCTTAGAAATTTCTTCCACCAGATACCCTGAATTATCTGCCTCAATTTGAAAGTTTCACAAATCTTTAGGGCAGGGGCAAAATGCCACAAGTCATTTTTCTAAAACATAGCAAGAGTCACCTATACTCCAGTTCCCAACAAGTCTCTGAGACCATCTCAGCCTGGATTTCATTGTCCATACCATTATCAGCAATTTCATCAAAGCCATTTAAAAAGTCTTTAGGAAGTTCCAAATATTGTCACATTTTCCTGACTTCTCATGAGGTCTCCAAACTGTTCCAACCTCTGCCTGTTACCCAGTTCCAAAGTTGCTTCCACGTTTTTGTTTATCTTTAAAGCAGTGTTAGTCTGTTTCCACACTGCTGATAAAGACATATCGGAGATTGGACAATTTATAAAGAAAAATAAGTTTCATGGACTATAGTTCCACATGGCTGGGGAGGCCTCATAATTATGGTGGAAGGTGAAAGGCATGTCTTACACGGTGACAGAAAACAGAGAAGTGAAAACCAAGTGAAAGTGATTTCCCCTTATAAAAACATAAAATCTCATGAGACTTTTTCACTATCACAATAACGGTATGGCAAATTGCACAGTATTCACTACTGTGATGAATCAGTTCAATTGTAAAATTCTATGTAGGCTGTATCAGTGAAAGCTGATAATCATCTAACAGAGTAAGAACAAGGAAAAAGTTTCTAATGTTAATCTTTCTTGTATTCAACCATGTGTTGTATTAAAATTACTCTTGCTTTTAGTTAAAAAAATTATTAATTTATTCAAATTTTCTACCAAAATTTATTCAAAATTCAAGATGGTGGGAAAACCATTACTTTAATTCTATATGAAAGCTTTGATAATTATGGTCCTACTTGGGCATTTATATGTGAATTATCAGCCAATTATGGGCCAATCAAAAATTATTCTAATGTTCAGAAAGGAAGTGTTTGAGCTATTAGATTAATTCGGTTTATACAAAGAGTAAGCCAAGGTGTCAGTCTAAAGATAAAGCTACTAGACTTTGTGAATTTTATGCTTTGCCTGCTTTAACAATTTAATAAAATAACTGGAAAAATTTAGAGTTATTCAGGCATAACCTTAAAGAAATAATTTTGATATTCAATAACATAGGGAGATGTATTCATTAGTAATAGAAGTGACAAGATATACTATTGAATTATAGGACAGAATAACAATAAATTATGACAAAAATTAGAATAAAAAAGAAAGATTACCTAAAATTCTCACTGAAAATATGGATTTATTTAATGTAAGAAGATTGGAAAAAATATAGTGAAAAGTCTCAGAAAATATTACTGAGCATTAAAAATGAATGATTAGAAAAACGTTGAAATAAATTTGTTGTATTTGTTTACTTTATTGTTCATGTTTAATCATGGCAATCAGAAAATAATGCCAACAACAAAAATCTCACATGATTTTATTATACCAGTTAACAAATGTTATTTTTTAAGTAGTTACAGATTTCAACATTTCAAAAATTTAGATCCAAATTTAATATGCTTATAATTGCATACTTAATTTCTTCAAATGTATGGATCATGTCTCTTTACTTTTTACTTCAGTGAAACAATCTTTGGGTTCACAATTTAAGCTACTGTTTCTGATCATCCTTTTACCAAAAAAATCATTTTAAGATGATGACTACACTGATGAGACCAATCAATTTTTAGATTGATTTGATTACCTCTATCTATGCTCCTCAGTTATCCTTAAAAAGATTTTCAAAGTTATTTAATTGCCAGTTAAATGGTACAGCATAAAACACAAAAATAGCAATTAAGTAAAAACTATTTTATTGTTGTTTCTTGAGAAAGCATAATGCATAGATGTTTTTAAGGACTTGGTGAATTTCAAACATATTAATAGGATATAATTTATATACTATGAAAACTTATTTCCATTTTTGAAACAATACTTTGAAATGGTGAATATTAAATGACAGTCTTTTTGGTTCATGATGGGTGTGGATGGCTCTGTTACATCACAACGTTTTTGTAAATTAAGCATTATGATGGCCACTTTACCCTCTTTGCTTAATCTCATTGCCTGTCGGCTGTGCTTTTTGTATTTGGGTAATAAAACTGGCAGAATATTAGCTACTCAGAAGGTTTTATTTCATATCTCAGAAGCTCTCCAATTTTTATAATCACAGAGATTTCCTATTTAAGGTCAGTTATTATATTACATGTCACATCTCTTAAAAATTAAATATAGCCATCTTTATCTTTCTGCTTCACCTGAGGGGCTAGTGTGTCATGCTTATTACCCAGGACATAAATTGCCCTTTAAAATGAACTGGATTTATTTGGCTTAAAAAATTTGATATTTAAATTAAACACAACCTTAATTAAATTTGTAGATTAAGAGGAAAGGCAATGATGCTTCAGCTAGAGGGAAATAGCTGTAATTATATCCACTATCTCAGAGATGAACCAATTTTACCTTTATATATTAATAAGAAATATATAAATATGCTGGCAACTGCTTTATAAGTTATCTCTACATCTTCTATCAAGTCTTTGTACTAATTTCTAGTATAAACACAAACTTATGTTTGCAATTATGAAACTATGTTACTTTAGTATTTTTAAAACATTTTTGGTTGTTTTAAACTAGTTTTAATACATTACACATGTTAATTTATTACTAAAATTTAAGACATTTTATTCTCTGACACAAAATTAATTTTTTTCAATAAATTAAAACAAAATTAAAAATAGTTTTATGTATACACATTTCATGACCATTGTGATTATGAATTTGGGAGAATATAAATTTAAACTTTATTTCTATTCTTTTTTTGAATATGTGTCCATAGACTTGTCATATAATCTCATTTTCTTCATCTGTAACTTGGAATGATAAAGTACATATATAAATTAGCACAGAGCCTAGAACACTGTAATAGTCAAAATAGCAATTCTTATTTTAATTTTATATAATATATAAATATTTATCTAATAATATTTTAATCTTATTTTAATCAAATACTAATTTACATAAAACATGCCTAAAGTTTATCTGAAAATCCAGCTTTTTAAAAACTTTTGTCACACTCATTGACATGTATTTCCTATGATAATTTCCATTTCAGCTTACTAAAGTATAATGAGTGTTAAAAGTAAAAAAAAAAAAGTTAAAATCAGGAATTTATAATTATGAAATTTTCAGTTGTTATTTATCTTTTCTTTTCTTTTTTTTTTTTTCGATACAGAGTTTCACTCTTGTTGCCCAAGCTGGAGTGCAATGGTGAGATCTTGACTCACCTCAACTTCAGCTTCCCGGGTTCAAGCGATTCTTCTGCCTGAGACTCCCGAGCAGCTGGGATTACATGCATGCACCACTATGCCTGGCTAATTTTGTATTTTTTAGTAGAGACAGGGTTTCTCCATGTTGGTCAGGCTGGTCTCGAACTCCCAACCTGAGGTGATCCACCCGCCTCGGCTTCCCAAAGTGCTGGGATTATATGTGTGAGTCACTGCACCTGGCTGTTATATATCTTAAAGAACATCTTATCTAGCACTTTCGTCTCTGAGACAGAAACTAGTTATCTAAAGTCCCCAGCTAGTTATCAGTAGACTAGTGTTTAGAACAAAGTTATACTGGTGACATAAAGCAATCTATCTTTAATGCCAAATCCCTCCAAAATATATGCTACCCTTGAACTTTCAATGATTTTCTTAATTTTATTTATTTGTTTATTTTTAGAGACAGGATCTTGCTTCTATTATCTGACTGGAATGTAGGGCATGGTCATAGCTCACTGCAGACTAGGACCTCTGGGCTCAAATTATCCTCCCACCTCAGCCTCCCCAGCAGGTAGAACTACAAGTGTGGACTGCCACACCTTGCTAATTTTTAAATTCTTTGTAGAGATGGGGTTTTGTTACGTTGCAAAAGCTGGTCTTGATCTCCTGGCCTTATATGATCCTCCCTTTTCAGCTTCCCAAAGCACCGAATGACAGCTGTTAGCCATAACATCCAGACTGATTTCCTTTAATTAGCAATGTAGTGCATATACATTTCTGATGAATACTTATAAATCAATAAAACATTTTATTGGGTTGAAAATTATTAGGAAATTCTTATTCCACTAATTCGGTAAAAAATGCATATATACTTCCATCATACTTTTCCCAATTCCTTTCTTTCTTCACTCACTACTGATTATAAGTTAAAAGCAATTAAGTATATTATTAACCTAAAGTAGTGTGATTCTATGTATAGTTATTGGGAAATTACATCTGTCAAAACTGTCATAGGATGCTAGAGGTTAATTATCAATTGCGGTATAATAAATTATTCCCAAACTTTGTGGTTTATAACAACAACAGCCTGCAAAGAACTGAGACCTGTGACGACCAAGTGATTGAGTTTAAAATGACTGCTTTGTCAGTAGTCTTATGATCATTGCTGGCTCCCCTGGTAAATTGAAGCCAGCCTTGTGAGAGTTACACAAAGCAATCTGGCTTCCTAACCCACAGGAACTGAGATAAATAATGTTGTTGTTAAATGACCTTTCCCACTTTTATACTAATTCTAACACAAAGGTTCTCATTCTCCATTTGTAAAGCTATTGGAATTATGTGTAATAATAATGTAATATGTAACATTAAATTAGTACTGCACTTTCTCAGAGTTACCCAGCTGCCACACACAATTTGTATGAATCCTGTGATAAATTTGAGCTTTGAGCTTGCTACTTTAAACATGTCAAACATCAATATTTTTGTCAAAGTTAAGTTTTAGACAATAGTAAGACAAAGACTCTAATAGATGTGCACAAGCTCTAGTTAAAATATTATTTGTAGAAGTCAAAAGTAGATGTAACTATAATGTTCTTTAAACTGGTGTTTGAATAATGGAGGAATAAATTAAGCAAATTATTCAAATATTTTACAACAAATTATTGCCTGGAAGTCTTACAGGCTTTGAGATAAAATTGTGTGCACTTTGCCGTCACTGGGCTGACAATTTAGCAGAGAGGATATAAACAGGAACTAGCCATCTAAAAAAGTTGGATCAGCGCATCTAAACTAATTGGGCTCAGAGGAGACTTCCCTGTGGAGACGATTCTTATTTGAGATTGGAAATAAAAATATAAGCTCATAAAATAGTAATTATGAAGGTCTCAGCAAGGAAAGAATTAACTAGGAAATTTCAGTATGTTAGGTTGTAAAAGATTGATAGCTCATGAAGAATCTTCACATCCGTATTTGAGATGTTTGGATTTATTCTAAAATAAAAGAGAAACAATAAAGGATTTTAAACAAGAAAGAATCATCCGTGTTTAGAAAAGTTTCTCTAGCTGCACAGGGAAGCATAAATCAGACAGTAATTGGAAGGCACACCAGTTAAGTTCTGGTAGTAATTTTAGACAGAAGTCGTCTTTGAAAACTCTGATGCTATTGTGGGTCCAGAAGGGTAGTTAGATTCAAGTCCTCTACTCATTACTGAGAAGGAAGGGTCAAGTTCACCTTCCAGATTTCACCATTGGCTACTGAGTTTATGATATTATTCATTGAGAGTAGGAACTCAGAACAATGGGCTAGTAAAGCAAGACGAATTTTTACAGGTGACTCACACCAACTTTTCTTAAACAGAAAAAATGTATGGTGAATTTATAGCAGGATGTTAAGCGAATTTTGGGGTAATGTCGTTATTAAAAGAAGTTACAGATAAAAACTTATTGAACTGTAATCAGGCTAAGGCTATAGTTACACAAAATATTACATATCTATAGCTACAATATAAAAATGTCTGAGAAAATATACGATGTATTAAAAATATTTATAATTAGGTAGCATATGTTTTATTATATTCACTATTATTATATTTATTTTTAAGTTCTGGTCACTTTGTGATTCCATTAAAAAAGTATTAAAACAACTTTGTTAATTAGAAACTGTGCTCTTCTGTACTTTTAAAAGTAACCAAACATACAAACCTGAAGCTTGATATGTTTGTCTTACCATGCTGTTTTTCGTTATTCTAATTTCATTTTGATAGCATTATATGCATATTTTACAACATATTATATACTTGTAATAACACTACTTACTTATTCCTGTAGGAAATATTGACTGTGGTTCCATTTTTTGTTTTATGTATTTTTCATAATGGCATTTAGTTTCTTGTCAAATAGCATCACTCTGCACCAGTGGTGGAGGGTGATGTAACTTTTAAATATGATGTATCATTCCTTAGCGATATTTAAGGTACACGTGCCTCTGCAACAATCCCAATGTTACCTATAAGTAGATGATTTTTAAAGGGAATGTACATA
Organism: Sapajus apella; assembly: GCF_009761245.1. Lineage (NCBI taxonomy): Eukaryota > Metazoa > Chordata > Mammalia > Primates > Cebidae > Sapajus > Sapajus apella. The sequence continues at coordinate 24,632,679 of NW_022436948.1, read as the reverse complement.
ACATGTGAAATAAGTTATTAAAGCTTTCACCATGCACATAATAAAATTGCTCTATTCAAATGTCTAAAGTACAGGTAATATATAATAAATTAATCAGTGTAGTAAAGAAAACACTACAGTAAGAAGCAGTAAGAAAGGAAAAAAAGTCAAACATCCTACAGTAAGTAAACTTAGTTTGATTAATCAGTGAATAGAAATTTTATGTGATCATAATCACACTTTTAGGGATGTGTAATCATTTAAGAAAAATGTTTAAATAAGTCATATCATTTGTATATCAATGCAATAAATTGTGTTTCATAAATAAAAATTTGAAGGACAATATTAGAGACTAAACTTAAAATGATGTGTTTCTAAATAAAACTGGAAATTTTAAGGTCTTGGTAAAGTCTTTATGAATATTTGTCTCTGGGAGAATATTCTAACTACAGGATCATAGTAGCTTTCTTGGAAGAATGAACAAAGGTAATGATGCCCCAGACATGACCCTCAACAAATGAAAAATAGGATATAATGGATAAATGCCTTCTATTTGTTCCTCTCGGTGTGTAAAACTTTACCACAAATTTAACAGCTTAAAGTAACAGAAATTTATCATATGGTTCTATAGGTCAGAACTGCAAAATCATTCTCACTGGGCTGAAATCAATGTTTTTTCAGGGCTGTATTCCTTCCAGAGGCTCTAGGGTACAATCTGTAGCTTTCTGTTTTCCAGATTCTAAAGGCTGCCTGCATTTCTTGGTTTGTGGCCCCCTTCCATCTTCACAGCCAGCAATGCCTAGGTGACACGTTCTCATAATGCCATATCAATTCTCTGTGAGGATATTTCTTGAAGAGATCAGCATTTGGATTAGCAAGCTGGGTAAAGATCGACCTCATCAATATAGGCAGGCATCATTCAATCCATTGAAGGCCTGAAGAGGACAAAAAGGCAGTACTCTGGACATATACCATTGGCTCTTCTGTTTCAGGATACTGATTTTCTTGGTTCTCCAGATTGCAGAGGGCATATTGTGAGACTTCTTGTCCTCCATAACCACAGAAACCAACTCCTGCAATAAATAAACATTTCCCTCTCTCTACTAATTTATATATATATAAAATATGTGTGTGTTGTATATATATACCCATATATATAATATAAACACACACATATACACATATGTATCTCATAGTGTGTAGAATACTCCCTCAGAGACAAATGTTCATGAATACGTTGCCAAGTACTGGAACTCTCTGCAGTGTACCAACAATCTCTCTGAAATGCCCTTTCGGGTCTTCTGCCCCTTTAAAAATATACATATATATTTTTCTGAACAACTTCATAGTAGGTTGCTTACCTAATACCCTTAACTTCTTAATAATTCAGTATACATTTTCTAAGAAATAGTTTCTTTATGTCATCATAGTACAGTTCAAAATATAGTGTTGAAAATCAGAAAATACTACTGTAATACTTCTACTTAATGTGGTCTCTTGGGGTTTTTTAAAATGTGTTTGCCTGGAAATAGCTATTTCATTTTAATTTTCAAAGGATTTTTTAATAATATAGTGTTTTTGAATTAGATTTTTTTTCCTCCAAACTTTATGATGTCATTTTTCTGTCTTCTTGCTTCCATACTTTCAGTTGAACTCTCATCTATTTTTCTTCTTTTTGCTCCTTAATGACAATGTGTATTTTTCACCTGGCCACTTTAAGATTTCCCCTCTGAATTGGCATTTAGAAATTTTACTGTGCTACTTCTAGGGCTTATTTTCCTTATGACTATCCTACTTGCAGTTCCTGCACCTTCGTAAGTTCATAGGTTTTGGTCTTTCATCTACTTTGCAAAAGAATGAGTAATTCAAGAAAAATTGCTTCTGTCATTTTACCTTTCTCTAATTAAACCACAGACCTTTTTAAATCTCAAATATATTTATCATAAGTTTCTTAAGTATTTTAAAAACTTTTTTTCTCATATTAAAGATTGGATGAGAAATACATAGAAAATACCATGTTTGGACTATGGAGGAAAAAAAATTTTTAAATGGCTTTGATGTGTTTAACCCAGTCCTAGTAACTCCAACCTGTGTTTCTAGATGACACTACTGAAAGCCAAAATACATATGTATCCTTTCAAACTCACTGTCCACACGAAAATGTAAATATTTCATATGTGAAAAAAGTGAAGGTAAATGCGGAACATGTCTGAATACCAGTTCACATCCCTTCTCATTAGAATGTTGGCCCCTCACATTCCATTGCTCTCTCATGTCCTCTGAGTATTTTATATGTTTTATACTTGTTTTCGGCAGAAAATTTAATTTGATTAAAACCTCTACAGTCAGGACCCAAAGTGGAAGTGCTATTTGTTAATATTTTTAACATTTTAAAAATAATTATAACATAAAATTTATACCGATATAAGAGAAAACTTTTGGGGCATGGAAGTCCCCATGTAGGTTAAAATTACCTTAGTGAACGATTTTAAGTTAAAACTGTCATTTAACACTTAGACAACCTTCAATAACGCAGGTAATTTGATTTTGCTTGCTCTGCAAGTATTAGATTGGTGCAAAAGTAGTTGCAGTTTTTGAAAGTAATGGTAAAAACCACAATTACTCATGCACCAACATAATACATTTTACCTGATGTCAAAAGAAAAATTATATGTTACTTGATTACAATCAATAGTAAAATAAGTTCAGGTGTTTATTTAGCAGTAATCTTCAATAATATAAAATTGTTTTAAGAAAAAATAAGTTAGAGTTATTGATTTTGAAGTACAAATTATGAATGTTAACTGAAATGCATTTTGATGAGAATTTCTCATGTAGTATGGACTCATATTTAAGGTTTAATGAGTTTAAGACAAAGGAATGAATCTTTTATTTCAGCGAACACTTTGAAATTGTAATTTTTCACAATAAATAACTAAAAGCTTGTACATACGTGAAAATGAAAAAAGAAAATGTAACATGATTTAATATCTAATACTTGAAATATTAGAGGAGAAAAGCCGACTTTTCTTTTGCAAAGTCATTAAAAGAATTTTAGGAAGATTCATAAAAATTAAGATGAGTGACACTAAACCACAGTGTCCTTTTAAACATTTACAAGCTTTTATTACTGAAGATTCTATGCTTAAGTACCATAGTAAAAATAAAAAATCATTTAATTTCTTGGCAGAATCTATAAATGTTAAATAAAGAGACTATGACTTGGAATAATCAAGTAAAATTGCAGTTTGGCAACTTCTACCTTAACACATCTTTCGATTTTCAGCTTCCTCAAGGCAGAGCATAAGGCAATTTCTTAGGTGCTCAGCTTAACTGGAGAATGATTGTTTCATCTTAAAATTTAAATAAGCAATTAAAATATGTTTCATTCTGCCAGTATCATGGCAAATCTCTCCTCTATGCACAATAGAGTCTTAAGACAAGATTATTTAATTTTATAGTTTTTGGAAAGAATAATAGTGGATTTTCTCAGCAGCAGACTTACAATTTTAACTCTTCTTTTTGTAATTTAATCAGAAAGTTTTTCCAAATTTATGGTGGTCTTACATTCTAGTATATTCAGAGTGGTCAAATATTATTTTCATTTTTATAACAAGACTATAGTGACTAGCTATGCTAGTTCTGATGCTTCTCTCTCTTTTTCTTCACCTCTTATTTATTTATTTTTCTTCTCTTTCTAGCAACATATCACATTATTTCCTCAGTTCTGATACTTGTTGTAAAATATATCTGTGTACTGAGTAACCTACGATAAGAAATAGATAAGCCGGTGTGCTGGGGTGATAGGTCTTGCAAGGCTGCAGATCAAGGAATACAATGTGTAAAGAATATCACAGTGATTCAAGAAGAGGAATCTGTTGGGTTGCAACTGACAAAAGATGTATTCCACAGAAACAAGAACCAGAGATGTCCAGAGCTTAAACAGGAAATAAAATATAACTGAAATCAAGGATTCTAGAGGAATTTCAGCAATATGTCTAAGAGAGTCACATAAGCCACTGAACGTTTCACCAAACAACAACCCCAAAGGTTACTCAGCATTTTGTATCACTCATTCAGTGTAACATGTGTTTACCATGAAAAACATTTAAAAAGAGACACTGCTTTTAAGGAGAATCTGTAGTTTAAAAAGAAAGTAAAAGTGGCATAAAAATTTTTAAAGAACAACATTTCTTTTCTGGAAAAGCAAAGAGCACTTGAGATTTAAGGGATAATGGTAATACAAATATGAGGCAAAGTACTATCTCGAGCATATGATAGTTACTTTTTACTGAGAAATTCTTAGAGGTTACTAAAATAAATTATATAAGTTATTTCTTGTAATTTTAACAAAAACAATTATCATCACCATGTTGCAAATAAAGAAACTGAGATGTTCAGAATTTTAGTGCTTTCCATAGTTACATTCTCCAATACATGGCTCACATAAAAGTCTTTGCCAAAGTTTCTCACTCACTTGTGGGAGCCAATAATTAAAAGCATTGAACTCATGGAGATAGAGAGTAGAATAATCATTACCAGGGCCTGGGGAGCGTAGGGGAAATGATCACTCGTTGCAAAAATATAGTAAAGTAGGATGAGTAAGATCTAGGATTTGATAACACAACAGGATGACTACAGTAAACCATAATTTAGTATCTATTTTAAAAATAACTAAAATAGTTTAATTGGAATATTTATAACACAAGGAAATGACAAGTGCTTGAGGTGATGCATACTCCACTTACCCTGATGTGATTATTTCATATGGCATGCATGTATCAAACTATCTCATGTACCGCATAAATATGTGCCCCTACTATGTACCCATAAAAATTAAAATTTTTAAATTAAAAAAAAGCCTTTACCCTGAACTTTGTTCTGGGAAGAATCTAAATTATGACATTCTGTTCTAGAAATATTTCTTTGAAATTCACAGTCAGTCCGGGCATGGTGGCTCACTCCTGCAATCCCAGCAGTTTGAGAGGCCAAAGTGGGTGGATCACCTGAGATCAGGAATTTGAGAACAGCCTGGTCAACATGGTGAAACTCTGTCTCTATCAAAAACACAAAAAATTAGATGGACTTGGTGGCAGGGGCTTGTAATCCCAGCTATTCAGGAGGTTGAAGCAGGAGAATCGTTTGAACCCTGAGTCAGAGATTGCAGTGAGCCGAGATTATGCCATTGCACTCCAGCCTGGGAAACAAGAGCAAAATTCGATCTCAAAAGAAAAAAAGAAAATTCACAATCAGTAATTCATGTTTAGGAGCTACTGACTGACATTAAGCAAGCTTGGCCCCTTCGTTTGAATATAGGGTTCCAGCAGTAATGATCTGTATTAAATTCATGTTTGTAATCCCCAGAAAGCTTAGTGCAATGCTTTAGATACATGCAAGAAATATTTGTGGAAATAATCATATCATTTATTTAATTTATGGTATCAGGACTCTTTTATACTAATGTTTTATACAAGGCTTAATAATATAATACCTAAAACAAATCAGAACTACCTTTAAGATGAAAAATATAAGTGATATAATCATTTTATATATGAATCTATATTTTCTATCTTAATTGTAAAAGGTATATATTAAAAATTATAAATTTATAAAAATGTAACATGCAAGTAGAAAACATTTTTTATCTGCTAATCACAAAAAGTTGTAAAAAACACAAAGAGAGACGAAAGGTACTTGTTTTAATCAACTGGCATCTCTAAGTATAGTTCAGTCAGTGCAATGCTATTTATCTGGAACATACTTCCATTCTTAAAATCATTTATCTCAATGCCTTAAATATTGTGAATAATGCTCTTTTATTTAAACAGCTTGATAATTATCTGTTATCATAAAAATAACAATGCAGTGTTTTATCTAGCCATAGTGTAAAATAATATTCTATACATTAAAGCAACTTAGAAAACTATAAATTATTTTTGTTAATGTACTCACTGATTATTTCCATTACTCTCTGAAAGCCTATAATCTTAATCACGTAGCATTAAATTCTAAACAAGATTCGTTGATGATGAAAATGATTCAGATAAAAACAAAAAACATTTTATTTGATTAGTATGACTTTTGCAGGTCATCAATAAATAGTAAAATACATAATTTGTTTTTTGCTCCATCATGTAGCTTAGACTACCTGCTTACACTTAATTCCTGTTTGTTACCTTATTCTCCTTACCACTATCTTCAGCAAATAAGATTTTGTAATTATGTGGTTTAGGTGTTAATATCCAGAGGCTAGTATTAAAACTGATTTCAAGGGGCCAGACTTTTATAAGTTTACATTTCGCAATTATTCATCCCTCTTTAGCCTGAGATTTAAAAGAAAATACACTCAACTCAGAGCTACATTTCAGTCATTTTCTTTGCAGAAAGAATACCCAGTTTACTGTGGTAATTAAAAGGCTGTCTAATCCATTTGGTCCATTGAAATCAGTTTTAATACTAGCCTCTGGATATTAACACCAAAAGCACATAATTACAAAATCGTATTTGCTGGAAGTAGTGGTAAGGAGGAAAAGGTAATAAACAGGAATTAATTACTCAGCCTCCTAATTTCCCTCTTCTTATCCTAGGACAGAAATTTATAATTCGATGCCCCTTCGTGAAAAAATGTAAGTGATTATTTACCTGTTTTGGATAAATACTTGTTTGCTTCTGGACTCTTTATTTAATGCTTTCATTTTTTCCTGATTCAATAAAAACAAGAGTAGAATTATATCTTAAGTTATTGTTTGAATTTTCAGCAGTCTATAACAGCAATTCCAGTTGCTGAGTTCAACATAGCCAGCCCAGCATGGACTTCCCACTAGCTTGTGGCTATTGAACCAAAGCTAATTTCTCACAGGTTCCTCTCCTGTGAGAAAGTAATTATATCAGAAGTATGGAAGATAGATGGGAAGTCAGTGTTTGATTTTTAAGATATTTCATTGTGCTTTGAAAAAAATTATTTTAAAGTATCACAATTTATAAAACACACAAACTACTCTACTCCAGTCCAGTTACTGACTGATAACATCTTCATTCATTCATCCATTTACTCATTTCTTAAATAATTATTGACTTTCAAATATGTTCCAAGTATTTGGCTAGATGTGTAATGAGCATAGAGTTTGTACAATTTGCCTGTGTAAAATTTATAGTAGAGTGGGGATCTCAGGAAATAAGCAAGCAAACACAAAAAATTAAATAACTATAACTTGACATGTTAGGAAGATAAAGAATACAGTTATAGAGAACAATATAGAACATAATTTAAAAGTTCTTTCGGCTGGACACATTGCTCACACTTGTAAGCCAGAACTTTGGGAGGCCCAGGTGGTGGACTACCTGAGGTCAGGAGTTCAAGACCAGCCTGGTCAACATGGCAAAACCTTGCTTCTACTAAAAATACAAAAAAATAGCTAGGTGTGGTGGTGGGCACCTGTAATCCCAGCTAATTGGGAGGCCGAGGCGGGGAGACTCTCGAGTGAACCCAGGAGGTGGAGGTTCCAGTGAGCCTAGATCTCACCAATGTACTCTAGCCTGGGCAACAAGAGTGAGGCTCCATCTCAAAAAAAAAAAAAAAAAAAGTTTCTTTTAAATAAGTCACCTGCTTTTATGTTTTAGAAGAAAGGGAAAGAACCACATATATGAAGATAATGTTATGGAGAAGAATCATGATACAGTCAAGTTTTAAGAGAAAAAGGGTCTTTTGGAAGATTTGGGAAACAAAAGAGGAGTATTCTTGGGGAATCTTCCTGACTAAAGAGGAAAGAAACTTTAAAGAAAAACAGCTGTAATAGATAACTGGGGAAGAAAATAGGATATAGAATGTAATGTAGATTTCATCTAAAGTATGGTGGTAAAGAGCTGAAGGGTTTTAAGCTATTTTGTTGTAAGTCTGGCAGCAGAATGAGTGGAGGTGAAAACAAGATTTGAGGGACCAGGCAGATGTTAATTGCAATTGTATAAAGAAGGATGCTATTTGCTTGAACTGGAGAAGGTGTCAATAATGATAAAGCAAATATATTTATAGAGGGTTCTGGAGATATGCCATGAGACAGCATGGGAATTTACCATGTTTTCTACATCTTTGACGAGGTACAATATTTAGTGTACTTTGACATTTAATTTTACTAAAGCTAATCCATGTGTTTGTGTTATAAGGATATTACTAAGGTGGGAAGGAGAGACTACATTAAAAGAAAAGGTAAAGTGAAGGATGTTGAAAAGCAAAAGCAAAGGAAAGAACTCATCCAAGAAGAAGTTACAAAATAAGCCAAAACAGTAGATAAACTTCGACGTATTTCATAAACGTATTAAAATGAGGATAAACAAGAATATAGGGAAAGTACATTTGATGCATCTCTTGTTATTCACCTTCTCTTTCTCATTTAAATATGTATTTCAAATTATGAAAATTTTGGTGAATATACTATGTGGTATACCCACATTTACAAGTGATATATTCAAAAATTAACCCTTATATATACAAATAAATATACAGCATGTAAACCTACTACACATTTGTCATCTGATGAGTATAGAACAACAATATCAATGAAAAAATATGAATGATAAGCACATACCACATTTAATAAATCTGTACTTATAATGCTTTTAAAAATTTCTATCAAGATAAACTAATTCCCTTCTCACCTGAAAAGGGAGAAGACCAACAAATAACTGATAGTCAACCTACAAGACAGAGTACCTGTGAAATGGAGAGTAGAATGTTTGAGAACTGACCAACCATCCAGTGGCAACTGAGAAAAGGTAAGAATCAGAATGGCAGATTATCTGGTTGGCAGGAAATGGACAAAAGGAAGCAAAACAGTAGAGTGTTTATAAGTAGTAGTACATAAATATTAAGGTGAGCCCTGGTGGTGATAGAAAGAGGTAATCTTTGGAAAAAAATAGCCTCTGAATAAAAAGCAAGGTACAGTTAGAAACATTATGTCATTCTGGATCCTCAGAAATGCCTATATTTCACAATATGTTTTCAGTAATTTTCTGAAACATTAAAAGTCCATCTATTTCTGTTTACATGTGAATAGCAATACCCCTGATATAACTATCTTATTGATCCATCTTGGTCATTGGTAACTTAGATGCATTTATTTTCTGTGCCCTTTAATGATAATATACTGACAGAAGATTTAGAAAGGAGAGTTTATTTTATAAGTCATTCTTGGTACAAGTATTTGATAATGTCCAGTACAATTTATTTGATAATATAAATGGTTATGTACTAAATAGCCCCCTAAGAAACTTCTTAGAATAGCTTATGATTTATTTCTCCTAAAACCGTACAATAATTTCCTAATGATTGTAGTTTGACAAAGCCAAGTAGGGATTTACCTTATTTTACTTCATAAGGGAAGAAGGCTTTTGAATTAATTTACAATTATTTTTGTTGGTAATCTTTGTTTTTCTGATTGTTATACACATTTACATAGAATCTCTGATAAAATTATAATAAACAGATTCGATTCAATTCATATTATAAGAAAAAATAAAAATATTTTGATTAAGATAGAAATATAATTATTGGACTGCAAATATATTAACAAGCATTTCCTTATGTAACCATCAGTCATTTACTTTTGCATACATAGAAATACTATAGAATATTTTGGCCTTTTTTCAGGACGTGTCAATGATATCTAATCCTGGACCATGTCATGCAAAATTCTAAGACAGATCTGAAGACACCTGCCTTATGGTTTGCAAACATTGTACAAATTTCTCCTCTTGTATGTGTTGTGGTCTGTGCATAAGATGGACTTTATAACTGTGATTAGGCTACATTATATGACAAAGGTAAAATGATTTTGCAGATGCAATTGAGGCTCCAAATAATTTGGTTTTGAATTAATAAAAAAGGAGTTATTTCAGTGGGCTAGGATTAATCATGTGTAGACTCTAAAAAGAAAGAGATGAGGAATGTGAGAAAAATTCAACTCCATTGCTGGCTATGACAGTAGGTGGCCTCTAGGATCAAAGAGTGGACCCTGTCCAACAGCTGGAAAGAAAACAGGAGCCTGACTTGTAAAAACAGAAAGATTGAATTCTGTCAAAAACCACATACGCCTTGAAAACTTCCCTGAGCTCCACAAAGGAAGGCAGCTCAACCAAAAATTTGTGAGACTGAGTTTCTCTCCCTTGCCCAGATTGGTCTTGAGCTTCTGGGTAAAAGCAATTCTGCAAGCACAAGTGATTTCCTCTTTCCCCACTTCAGCCTCCTGAGTAGCTGGTACTACAGGAGCATCAGCAAACCTAGCTAAATCAGCACCTTGATTTGATCAAGCTAATCCATGCTCAGACACCGGACTCATGGAAATTATCATATACAAAATGGGTGTTCTTCTAAGCCAATTACTTTGTGATAATTTGTTACATAGCAATAGAAAACTAATACAATGTCCAAAGTTATTTCCATCTGAATTCTGATTGTTAGAACTAGACTAGAAACCAAAAACATTTAAAATCCAAATTCATGACATGTGGTTGATAGTCCCATTTTACCGTTTGGTATAACTGATGATACATTTGTTTATTAAAGAAAAGGTATGGGCACAAGAGAGAATAATATTAACAAAATTTTTTTGGGGGCAATGAATTCAATTTTATATCAAGTAAGTTGAAGTAAATCTCTATTGGGACCTAGATCTTGTACACTCTTACTTATGCTGGAAAGATGGTGATGCCAAACAAATCCAGATTATCCACATGGGTGGCTGAGATAAACTTTTGTTTTTACATGGTTCAGTGTACACAAATTTTTTTATCACCAAATTTTAAAAAATATTATACAAAATTATTTTTAGGTTATATGTATAAGGTGTATATAAAACACAAATACATTTTGTGTTTAGATTTGGGCCCCATCCCTAAGACATCTCATTAGTTATATTCAAATATTTCAAATTTCAAAAAAATTCAAAACACTTCTGGTCTCAAGCCTTTCACATAAGGAATACTCAATGTTCTGTGTCTGTTTTTGGAGATTTATTTTGTTTCTTTCTTCTTGTCATGTTTCCCCGTTTTGTTTTTTGTTTGTTTGTTTGTTGTTTTTTTGTTGTTGTTGTTGTTTGTTTTGTTCCTTGTACCTTTGTGTTGGCATTCACACATTTGAAAAACAGCTAAGTCTCTCAATCTTTATAGATGAGCTTTATACAGAGAAAGACCTTTATCAATCAGCTCAGCTAGAGAGTCTAGGGACCACTCAAGTTTCTGTGATGCATCTTCTCTAATTGTGTGTGTCAATTCCCAGTTATAGGGATTTGCCATTTTATTTTTCAGGTCCTCATAATCTTTTGTTCCCATATGTGTCTGTCTGTGATACACCGGACATTCTGGAGTTATCACAGACCATTTTCCTCTCTTTTGTTCTCGTTGGCCCATGGCTTCTAGAATATGTTGAGACCTATCAGTGTTTTGAATCCAGAAAGATGAAAATTTGTACTTTGTGCAGCCCCCTGGATATCCTGGACTTTGGACACATGCTTTACTCTTCTCTTCTTTTAAAGAAGAGGTTACCAAGCTGTATTGTCTTCTGTCTATTGTGCTATGGGTCTTCTGGAACAGCAGCAAGACATTAACCTGTTTTCTCTCGGCATTTTCTAAGTATTTAGAATATGCTAGGTCTTGTCAGTGCTCTGACACAGGTGAGGCAAAATCAGCCTCTCACAGGTTCCCAAATGTTAGAATATCCAACTCTTTTCTTCAGTGAAAACCTAAGAGTTTTCGCCTGTATTTTTCTACACCGAGCTAAGGGGACAGACTGATGAGTGGGTGCTTGTAGTGAAAAAAAATGCCTTCGTTCTCAGTGTCCCCCAGTCTGTTGCCTTTTATATTAGCTCTTCGAATGTGGCAAGATAGAAGCCAATCCCTTGAGTAGACTTTCTGAAATATCAGAATGCTGGAGATAGTATTCAGTCTTCTCTCTCTTTCTGCAGGGAGAAGCCAGGAGCAGAAGTCTCCTATGATCTGATCACATAGGGCTGAACAAGAGACAGAACAAAGATAATTCAGTACCAAAAAATTTCCTACTCTTTGATGCTGCTGGTTTTGAAATCACCAGGAGACTTTTAACCTTTAACTGTATTTCTCACAGAAGAAACTGATTCCTGCATTGTTGTTAAGTCTTTGTCTCCATGGAGTAAAGGAAAGACTGTATCCTCCTATTTTACCATCTTGCTGACATCAACCGTCTGAAAGTATTTTTGACCATTCAGTGAAGAGATGGCTAATGACAGTGTTTGGAAATATAAATTAAAGGAGTTTGTTTTCCATAAAATAACAAAATTATTGATGGAATTATAAATTGAGATGTCATTTTCATTTACAAGTAATCTAATATTTATTTCATTTAAGCATACAAAAACGTGATGAATAATATATTATTACTTTATTGTGATCCAACTTTGAAATAGTGGACCATAGAGCTTAGAGACTGATTATACAAATAGTCAATGACCAGACCACATATCACAAGAAGCCCAAGAATGCAATCTACAACCTCTGCATCAATTGGCCTAGAATTGTCAGGACTTGGTCATGACAACCTGTGACTGCTTACCTATTTTTATCCCTGCTTCCAACTGATGACCAGCTAAGTAAAATCAAATGTGCTCCCAAAACCAAGCACGTAATATGTTCCACTGTTAGTTAGCTGAGTTTGAGCATTCTCATAACATCTAATCAGAGTGTACCTGAAATATTCCATTTGTTCAGTATGTAGCATTCTCACTACCCTGCCTGCATTTGAATCTCTGCCACATTCAAGCTCGCTGTAGGAAACTAGGAATACATTCTGTTTGTTTACATTTGAGTAGTTTTCATTTGTCTTCATATAGCATATTAGTAAGATTATTCCCATGTATATAGTAATCACACAGGCAGCTATTAAGTCTAAAGGGTAGACAAGAGACTTGAACAGACATTTTTCCTGAAAGATGTGTACATGACCAATAAACACCTGAAGATGCTCTAATCTTTGCTAAACTTTGGAGAAATGTAAATCAAAACCACAATGAAATATGATGTCACAACTCTTAGAATGGGTAACATTAAAAAAACCCCACAGAAAATAGCAAGTTTTGATAAGGATGTTAACAAATTGGAAACCTATGCGTTAGTGATAGGGATATAAAGTAGCAGAACCACGGTGGGATATACTTTTTTAGCATTTCCTAAAAAATATACATATGTTATCATTATATCCACAAATTCCACTTATGTAATAAAAGATAAAAATTCAAACACACATTTTTACACTCATGTTCATAGCACCATTATTCACAATAGTTAAAATGTAAAAGCTACCCAAGATAGATGAATGAATAAATAAACAAAATATGGTCTATATGTACAATAGAATAGTGTTCAGCCCTAAAAGGAAGAAAGAATACTTATAAAGGATCATTCATGCTACAACATGTATGATGCTTGAAGATACCTTGCTAAGTAAAATAAGCCAGGCTCAAAAGGGTAACTGTTGTACTTTTTCACTAATACGAAGTGCCTAGAGTAGCCACATTCATAAAGACAGAAATAAGAATGGTTGTTGCCTAAGGCTGGAGGGAACAAACAGAAGAGTGTTACTGTTTAAAAGGTATGAAGTTTTTATTTGGGAAGAGGAAAAAATTCTAGAGATGGATGATGTTTGCATATGCATGTGAATTTACTAAATATCACTGAACCACACACATACAAATGACTAAAATAAAAAATTCAGAGAAAGTTTTGTATGTTTCTGGAGCTTAAGATAAAAGGTCATTCAGAGATGAACATTTACAGTTTGGATGTGAATTTTCACTGATTTATGGTCTTCTTAGCAGAGTAAGATGATACATTCATGTAGGCTGACCCATGTATACATGCATGTCTATAATTGTTTTAGTATTTATCCATGTGCATTTATATCAAACTAAACATAAATTCCTATTGTCTCCCATTTAATTTCATTCTTTATTCCAGCCTTCCTTGTTGCTTATCTGTAACTTCTATAGCATTAGTGAGAAACTTGTCTTCCATTATAATCATATATTTATATATTTATTCAACCAAGTATACATGAAGAATAGTTTCGAAATATTTAAACTGCATGCTTCTAGGAAACCAATTTATCAACATGAGTACAGTGTTTATGAACAGTTTATTTTGCTTTTAGCATTACAGATTTCAGTCAAAACAAAATTTTTCACCTTTTCTTAAGCCATCCCCTTTTTTTCCTTCCTTGCATCCTGTCAGTATGGTTTTACCACGCATTTCTAACATACATTCATTTCTCACAGTACCTATTTCACCCTGGGAACTTCTGCCCCTCTGGTTTCCTTGTTGTTGTTTGCACATATTAAAGTTTAGTATTTGTGATATATAGCTCTTTGAATTTTTATAAATTCCTAAAGTAATGTATTTACCACCCCAGCCCTATAGAAAACACTTCCTTTGTCCTACATTTTTTCCTGTGTGGTCTGTTTATAGTTAATCACTTCCCACCATCCAAAACTTGAAAAATGGTGATCTTTTTTTCAGTCTCTAGAGTTATTTTTCTTAATGGAGATAAAATTTACATACAATTCATCTGGTTAAAGTATGCAATTCAATGGTTTTTATATATTCTCAAGGTTGTACAGTCATTGCTACTATTTAATCCCAGAACATTTACATCATGCCATATATATGGCATTATATATATTTATTTTTCTCCTTTTTTAAGAGACAGTCTCACTCTGCCACCCAGGCTGGAATGCAGTGGCACCATCTCAGCTCACTGAAACCCCTGCCTCCTGGGCTCAAGTGATTCTCCTGTCCCAGCTTCCTGAGTAGCTGGCATTACAGGTGTGTGCCACCACACTCAGCTAATTTTAGTATTATTGGTAGAGATGGAGTTTTTCCATGTTGACCAATCTGGTTTCGAACTCCTGACCTCAAGTAACCCACCCATCTCAGCCTGCCAAAGTGCTTGGTTTACAGGTATGACCCACCGCACCAGGCCAATAAATCCCATATTAACAGTCACTCTGCAATCTTTTCTCTCACTAATACCTGCCAATCACCAGTCTATTTTCTATTCTTAATAATTTATATGGATATTTCAAAAAATAGAATAACACAATATTTGACTTTTATTTGTTTATTTATTTTTTTGGCCTGGCTTTTTTTCATTTAGCATAATGTTTTCAAGCCTCATTCATTTTATAACAGATATCTGTACTTTATTTCATTTTATGGTTGAATCATATTCTATTACATGGATATATCATATTTTGTTTATCCATTAATCATTTAATAGACAATTGTTCTTATTTTTAGCTGTTATAAATAATGCTCTTAAGAACATTCACATACAAGATTTTTGTGTGGACATATGTTTTAAGTTCCTAGTGATATATAACTAGAAATGGAATTGTTGAGAGACAATGCCAAACTTTTTCCAGATTGGCTAGATTATTATGTATCCCTGCCAGCAATGCATGAGAGTTTCATCTTTTCTACATTCTCATCAACCTTCAACACTTTGTGCTGACCACAGAAGAGCAGAGTAGACTTTTTGGATCATGAAACTCTTCTTAGTTTTTATGGTTGTAATGGTTACAGGACTGTATGCATTTCCCAATGAACTTTACATTGAGAAAGTATTAATTATCCTGCGTGTAAATTATTTCTTAATAAAATAATAACAATAATTATCAATTTTACAACTTGACAATTTTAATAC
The DNA here is from genome assembly GCF_009761245.1 of Sapajus apella. NCBI lineage: Eukaryota > Metazoa > Chordata > Mammalia > Primates > Cebidae > Sapajus > Sapajus apella. Next base: position 24,616,979 of record NW_022436948.1, on the reverse strand, counting down.
ATATATATCACTGGGAAGAGATATGACATAATTAGATTATCTGGGGTGAGTAATTTACTTTTTGTGGTAGATGTACATTTGAAAAAGGCTGATTTCATGTAAAGTTTACAAATAAATTTTAAAAATTCTACCTATTTGCATTTGAATTTACTCTGATTTATTAATATAAATTGAGAAAATATTTGTATGAAGGTAATTAATAGTGTTTCCCAGATTTATAACTATATTCCACAGGTATAATATATAACTTACTTCATGTTTTAAGTGCTATAAAACTAGCATGCTATTTGAAATAAACACAAAGCACTTCCATTTCAGCATGAATGGCAAACAGTAGAAAAGAAAAACTCTTTGGAGGTTGTTATGTAAATATTATTAGCATTTCCAAAACAACACAAAAATTTTATCTCTTTATTGGCTATTAAGTATCTGTGATAGGTATCAACAGGATTGAACATGTACTTTACAGAGTGTGTGTGTGTGTGTGTGTGTGTGTGTGTGTGTGTGTTGTGTCTATGAGAAAGATTGAGAGAGAGAGAGACAAAGAGAGAGAGAAGTCACATTTAAAATTTTTCCCTGAATGCATAAAGGCAACTATTAATATTTAACATACAATAGAAATCCAGGGACATTCAGGATTATGTAGAATTACCAGAGGCAAAGTTTCAATCTCCTTAAACTGGTCTTCTTCCTTTATAGTTTAATAAAGAGATAAGATAAATTAATTAAAAGTCTTCTGCAACATACACATTACTAGTTATTGGGGGTGTGGTGATGAATAAATCATTTCTGCCATGTAGGTATTCCTATCACATTGAAAGAGAAACACTTGTAATCAGGTAAGTTCAGTAAAAATGGCAAAGGTGAAATAGGAGATGCAGGGCAACTACACTGCACCTGTTGTTTCATTGAATGTCCTCATGATTTTCCTAATTTAATTCATTTAAAAAATATTTTAATGACTGATTACATTCTTCTTACATATTGTTAATGATTTCTTACAAGTCTTGAAGTTATTTAAATGTGTAAAGCTATTCATCAAAAAACTTAGTCATTTCTTAACTTTTACTCAAATGCTATTTATTACATTTATACATAATCCATCTCTGACCAATATCATTATTATTCTGAAATAGATGTCTAGTCAAATGGTGGTAAGTGTTTCCTTGTTATGATACTGTCCCTGTGTTACATTGAATACAATTAAAGGGACAAGAGAAGAATTGAAAAATGCATTAGAAATCAGAGGATTAGCTGTATGTCTTAAATAAATAAGTGTATACATGTGAGATTATTTTCTGATTAATTTCTATTATTGAAAGAAGTGAGTATTTTTGCTTCAATGGAAAAAATACTCAGTGTCTATAGGACACATCTCCAGGTTATTTGATTAAAATCTTCCATTACCCTTGAGCTATGTTATAACTCTGTAGTAGGTAACTGATAAACGCAAAATAATTTCTAAGGACATTCAAATTCTGTAATGATTAGCAGATTTTCAATTGACAAATCTCTTCCCCTCTGATATGGTTTGGTTATTTGTCCCCACTCAAATCTCATGTTGAATTATAATCCCAAATGTTGGAGGTGGGGCTAGGAGGGAGGTGTTGGGATTACAGGGATGGATCCCTCATGAAAGTCTTGGGCCATCCCCTTGGTGATAAGTGAGCTCTCACTCTGAGTTTATAGGAGATATGGCAATTTAAAAGTGTGTGTCATCTTCTCCCATACTGTCTTTTTTTGCTCTCATTCTTATCATGAAAAGTGCCTGCTCCCTCTTAGCCTTCTGCCATGATTAGAAGCTTCCTGGGGCCTCTCCAGAAGCAAATGCTGCTTCCTGCATAGCCAACAGAATCATGAGCCAGTTAAACCTCTTTTCTTATAAATTACCCAGTATCAGGTATTTCTTTATACCAATTGGAGAATGGCCTAATATGCCCTCTAAAAAAATATAACTGTTCTTTAATTTGTACATCCATGTTAATATTCCTGCTGTCTACATGAGTCCCTTTTTTGGATTGTCTTTTGAACATGTTATAACATTAGCTTGACCCCCTCATGAGTTAATAAAAACTGTAAAACATATACAATTTTATATTGTTATGAAAATTATAGTTTTACACTTTTTTCAATAAAAAATACCTTTAACACTATTAATAACATCCTAAGTGCCTCCAATTTTTCTTTGAAAGGATAAAGTAAGCTGGAAAATTGGCACAAATGTACTAGAAGCAGAACCTGTGACAGGAATAAAGACATACCTGAATTTTGGTGGAAGTATTTTTCAGGAAAAAACTGAAGCAGGATAGAGAAGAGAAAAAAAAAAAAAAGAACAAAGATATTTTGATCCATAGGAAAAAGAACCTGGAGAATGCATTACTCCCAGAAGATTGTCCTCTTTCAGGACAGAGGGTGAAATGTTGGAAACCATATATTGCTAACCAGGGCTAAAGGCTGCTCCTTGGGGAAGGAGTGGTGGTATAAGATTTTTAGGGTGCTGACTCCCATTAGTCAAGAGAATTTCTATGTAGATAGGTCACAGCTCCTAGTCATTATCAGTCAAAGGAGATACAAAGGAGACCTAGGTACTGCAAACACATCTATCATTACTCATAAAAATGTCTATGTATAAATTCTATGTCTATGCTTTATGTCTAGGCTTTTTATATGACAAAGGCTGGATAGTGCAAATATCAATATTTATCAAATTATATTTATATTTCATGAACCACACAAATTTAGCAAATATTTTAGCAAATGATTTTCCTACCTCTCTGTATAAAGCCACAAACTTTGTCTACTTGTACACAAAAATACTTCAGAATTTTTATTTTTGGTTAAACTACTACCATTCTCCTGGGAGAACCAGAAGCATACCATTAAGGCCAGAAATTACATGTGGCTGACCTGAATAAAAACGTGGGTAGGAAAAAACTCACAACTCACAAAAAAAGAACTATAGTTAGCCAATTAAAATAAAATATCGATATTTAACCTCACCTGTATAAAGATGAATTTTATACTTTGTAAGATGTGTTCTACCCCGGTAGGGTTTGGAGAGTTATATGAAAAAAACAAACAAAACTCTATACCCTAAAAAGTTGGTTATGTATTTAAGTAGTAGAAAGTAACAAAAAAAATGATAACCTATGCGTTCATAGATACAGCACTATAGAAGTCAATTTTTTCTTGAGAAAATAGTCAAAATAATAAATCCAAGTCAAGAGTTTAGTTGTGTCTTTTCCTCAATTTTTGTTCCTGCTCCTAATGCAACAACGTGATACCTATAATATTGTATTTTCTAAGCTTATAGAAATATTTTTTAAGTGTTGGCCCTCAGTGTTGGGTCCAACCCACAGAACCTGACCCAGTGACGGCTAAACAAATGCACTCAGACATAGATATTCAGTGAAAGAGTGGGCTTAGGGTTCCAGGCCACTCAGACACAGAGGAGCGTGCTGTAAAGAGTTAGCAGCCATGGCCCTCACCAGCTGGCACTGCTTTGAGTCAACACACTTGTGGATAATTAACATGGCTGTCTTCCCCAGAGAGAGTAGGCCTATGAATGATTAAAGGCCACGTTCTGAGGCCTAAAACAGACACCATTTGTGGGTAATATCATTGTTGACCCCCTAGGTAGAGAGCAGCCATGCAGCTGTGGATGTTCAAAGGTTGGTCTTAGGACCACATGATTAAACAAGCTCTTTAGATAAACTTCCGTGCATTCCTTTCTACCTAATTGCCTCTGGGTAAGAACCTCTGCCTTCAGCTCATTCCTTTCTGAGGGTTTTGCAAAAACCTCCCAGCCTTCCAAGAAGGTTTGCATCTTTTCCTCTATAATTTTTCTCTTATAATTTATCCCACCACCCTGACTGAATCCCTCCACCTCAGAAACCTCTGCAATGGACTGTACAGGACATAATATTAAAAACACAAATAAACTTAGTCCTTATTTATTTTACCAACTAGAATTATTGTCAGTTTTCTTAGTCAAATAAATTATAGTACTACGCTCTAATAGGAGCAGCACATGAAAACATAATTCAAACCAACAAAATGTCAGGCCTGAACATTTTTTCTGTTTTAAATATCTGATAATAATCCTTTCATTTTACTGTCAATTTATTGTTCCTACAGAAAAATGCCAAAAGAAAGTACAGAGAAAGGAATATTTCTTCAGAGACTGCCTTGTGGCTTATCTTAACTGTATCAAAAGTTCACATTCCAGTTTTAATGATTCGAAGCTGAAAGCTAGAATTTATCAATTTTCCAAGTGTCCAAAGATTCAGGTAGCAAACAAGACACATTAGATTAGCAGGACAAAAGCTATATGTCTACAGGTTTTGTCCTGATTGTTTATAAGCCTTTAAAAGTTGTTTTTAACTCAAATTTGTGATATATCTCTATCTTTATAAATAAAAAGGCTTGAAATTTCTGTAGTTCAGAGAAACATCTGGCTCAGACAAATACCTTATGAAAGGAACCTTATTAATCAGATCTTGTATATAAACTTTCTATTACATTACCCTGTACTCATATAGAGATAATTGTGCCTATTTCAGAATTCAGATAGGTTTGACTGTCCTATTTGGAAATTATTCTCAACCCCAAGTTGAGTCCATCATTCCCATCTCAAACTTATGCTAAACTAAAGCTTCCCATCCCACAAAATAAAAGTATTTGAAACATCTTTGGCTCTTTAAAGAGCACTGTGACTTCATATCTCAAAAGAAGTAAAAATATTTTTTGGATTCTCTTTAATAATTAATGTATAAATTTTATTTCTCTATGTAAAATGTAATCAAAAATAACTTTTAAAAATCTCTTTTATTGTGAATTCATTAATTTATTTCCTTTTACAAAAAATAGTAACAATAGAAACAGCAATGCAAATCATGTTTATAATCTACCACTTTTGTGTCTTTTTTCCTACTGCTTTATGTCACAGAAATAGCTGTTTTGAAATAACTAAAGCCAGACCTATTGTACACAGTCACAATTTTATCTTTTTTAAATATCTTTGAACAGACTCACAGTAGGGTCATGGTCTCTAGCAAAGCCTATTTTCCTCTAAAGAAATACCTGTAGGCATTTGAGAAAAAGCCAGGCATTTTCAATCCCTTTTGAACACAAAGAGAACATTTTAAAAGGCTGCTAATAATTAAATGGCGATCTAAAGAACCAATTTGCAATAGGTTTTTTAAAGAGGCAAGCTCATTGTGATGAATTGAACTCATAATTGTTCATGAAATATTTGCATATGAGAATTATCTGTATTCCTCAAAATGGGGGGATGAAATTGGAACTCTCCTCTTCTCAATATATTTGAATGCATCTACATGTGCATAGTGAATTGCAGAAACATGGTTATTTTTTTAAAAAATACTACTTTCTGAAACACAATGAATAAAGAGGCAAATGGTATTTAAAATGGAATTATTCATCTCTCTAATTCAATGTTTCTATTTTAATTTCTAAGTTTCAAAATGTAGATCACTCAGCATCTACAACCATGGTTAAATACATCACATATTCAGACCACCTAACTCTAGTTAACACAGTGCTGTGTGATTCACGTCCTGGGTGTCATAAATCCTTGCCCAATTGTGTGATTTTGTATTAAATATGAGAGTTTTAGTCCTATTGATTTCAATATGATTTTATAAACATGGCTCTGAAAAAAATGTCTGTATATGTCTCTTACTTAAGAATACTTCATTATAGCCTCCCATTAGATAATGCCATTACTTTTTGTCAAAATTTGTTATTATTTTCATACATACCTTTAATTAAAAATTGAAGGTGATAAGAGTAGGGTAAAAAAATCTAAAAATTAAAAATCTTCCATAATTTTTCTACTTTCAAAACTTATTTAACATTCTATCAAACATTCGATTGCATTTTATTCTACTGTGACTTTCTTGTCCAGATATATGCATAGATTTACTAACTAAAACTCCAGTGCATGTATCTATTTTCTACTTTATTTTTAATACATTTTAGAGTTGTAGAAACAAGAATATAGCAAAGAGAGTGCCTTTTCACACACACAGTTTTCTCTATTATAGCATCTTACCTTAAAATAGTGTATTTGTCACAATTAGTTAAGAAATATTGCATGTTGTTTTACCTAAAGTCCTTGATTAACCACAGTTCCTCAGTTTTTTCTTAACTATCTGTTCTGGAATTTCATCTGGGATAACACATTACATGGCTCTTGTTGTATCACTGTAAGCTCCTCTTGGATGTGACAGCTTTGGGAAGTAAGTTCTTGAAAAATACTGGTTTATTGTCATAACTATAGTGAGATTTGTGGAGGAAGAGCACAGGTATGAAGTCCTGTTATCATCATGATATGTAAAGAGTACATGCTATCAACAAGTTGTATTACTGTTGATGTAGATCTTGATAATCTGGCTGAAGTAGTGCTTGTCAAGTGTCAAGTTTTTTCACTCTAGCGTCACTGTTTTGTCTCCATTCCAAAATAATATATATTTTGGAAGGCAGTTGTTATACACAGCCCACAATTATTTGGAGAATTATTATGTTACTTCTTTCCTATTTGGTAAATTACACAGTCATTTTTGTGTAACATTATGAACTCATGTGTATTTATTGTGTACTTTATGTTATAAAGTAATACTATTTTATTTATTTTGTTTCTCAAATTATTCCAGCTTTGAGTATTGGCAGCTCTTTCAGTTGGCTATTATGTTCCTTTGAAGTACCTTTATTGCTGTGAAAGGGGATTTTTGTCTGTTTGTTGTTTTTGAGCACTTTGTTTCTTTCTGGTGCTGCATAATTCTCCAGACTCAAGTTTCACTTTTTCTGCCTCAGCCTTCGAACCAGCCATTTATCTAAAGAGTGTTAGTTTCTTCAATAGGTAATGGTACTAGAAACCAAGATCTAATGCTCTTTGCTCCTGGGATGTCAGTTCTTTTAGGCCCTCTCAGTTGAAAGGAAAAAAAAAAAAAAAGCGTATGTTTGTATGCTAACTTGTACACACATATCTACCAATTCATTTATTTAACCATCATATTCGTACTAAGGGAAACATGAATTCAACTATTTCTAACTCTTATGTATTGCCACATTGATCACTTTAACTTTTGCCCTGAAATTTTCACTTCAATTTCAAGAAACTAGGATCCACCATCCATGGTTTACTTAACGGTTACCTTCCAGAATACATTTATAGGATTAATAGTTATTAAATTATAAATTTAATTATAACCCTGTGATAGACAAGTGTATCAACTAGAGCATTTGTGTTATCCCTCATTTTAAATTTTAGCCCATCAATTTAGAGTTTAAAACTAATCTAAGACAATTTTTAAACAAGCGCAAACTCTAATACTATTTTATGAGTAGTGTATATACCTTATAATACAGTATTCATAATTCCTCTTCCTTGTATTTATCACATTCTAGTTATCTGATTGATTAATTAATGATAAAAAAATGAAGAATCTTAGTTTAATTTTTCTTTTTTTTTAAATTTTACTTCAAGTTCTGGGATACATGTGCAGAATGTGCAGGTATGTTACATAAGTATACCTGTGCCATGGTGCTTTGCTGCACCTATCAACCCGTCACATAGGTATTAAGATACATATGCATTAGCTATTTGTCCTGATGCTCTCCCTTTCCTCACCCACACCTAACAGATCCGAAGTGTGTTGATTCCCTCCTTGTGTCCATGTGTTCTTATTGTTCAGCTTCTACTTGTGGGTGAGAACATGTGGTGTTTGGTTCTCTTTTCCTGTGTTAATTTGCTGAGGATGCTGGCTTCCAGCTTCAACCATGTCCCTGCAAAGGAAATAATCTCATTCATTTTTTATGGCTACATTGTATTCCATGGTATATTTGTACACTTTCTTCATCTAGTCTCTCACTGATGGGCATTTGGGTTGGTTCCATGTCTTTGCTATTGTGAATAGTGCTGCAATAAACATATGTGTGAATGTATCTTTATAGGAGAATGATTTACATTTTGGGGGTTATATATCCATTAATGGGATTGCTGGGTCAAATGGTATTTCCAGTTTAGATCTTTGTGGAATCACCACACTGTCTTCCACAATAGTTGAACAAATTTACATTCCCACCAATAATGTAAAGCAGTTTGATTTCTCCACAGCCTTGCCAGCATGAGTTGTTTATTAACTTTTTAATAATTTCCATTCTGACTGGCATGAGATGGTATCTCACTGTGGTTTTGATTTGCATTTCTGTAATGATCAGCGATGTTGAACTTTTATTCCATAGATTGTTGGCAGCATGAAGATCTTTTTTTGAGAAGTGTCTGTTCATATTCTTTGCCCACTTTTTGATAGGATTGTTTTTCTCTTGTAAATTTGTTTAAATTCCTTGTAAATTCCAAATATTAGCCATTTGTCAGATGGATAGATTGCAAAAAATTTCTCCTATCCCGTAGGTTGCCTGTTTACTCTATAATCAATAGTTTCTTTTGCTATGTAGAAGTTCTTTAGTTTAATTACATCCCATTTGTCAATTGTAGCTTTTGTTGCATTTGCTTTTGGCAATTTCATCATAAAATATTATGATGAAATACTATGCCTGTGTCCTAAGTGGTATTGCCTAGATTTTCTTCTGAAATTCTGTTTTGTCAGAAGCTAGGATTTTAACACCTGCTTTTTTCTGTTTTCTATTTCCTTGGCAAATTTTCTTCCATCCCTTTACCTTGAGCCTATATGTATGTGTCTTTGCATGTGAGATGGGTCTTGAATACAGCACAGTGATAAGTCTTAACTCTTTATCCAATTTTCCAGTGTGTTTCTTTTAACTGCAGCATTTAGCCCATTTACATCTGAGGTTAATATGGTTATGTGTGAATATGATTCTGTCATTATGATTCTAGCTGGTTATTTTGCACATTAGTCGATGTAGTTTCTTCATAACCTTATTGGTCTTTGTATTTTGGTGTGTTTTTGCAGTGGCTGGTACAGGTTTTCTCTTTCCATATTTATTGCTTCCTTCAGGAGCTCTTTCAAGGCAGACCTGGTGGTGATGAATTTCCTCAGCATTTGCTTGTATGAAAAGGATTTTATTTCTCCTTCATTTATGAAGCTTAATTTGGCCAGATATGATATTCTAGGTCTAAAATTGACCCCTACTCTTTTCTGATTTGTAGCATTTCTGCTGAGAGATCAACTCTTAGTCTGGGGTTGTTCCTTAGTTCCTTAGTTCCTTAGACTAGGGAATCCCTTTGTAAGTGACCTGGCCTCTTCCTCTGGCTGCCCTTCATATTTTTTCCTTCATTTCAACCTTGGAAAATCTGATGACTATGTGTCTTGGAGTTGATCTTCTTGTGGATTATCTTAGTGGGATTCTCTGTATTTCCTGAATTTACATGTTGGTCTGTCAATCTAGGTTGAGGAAGTTCTCCTGGTTGATATCCTGAAGTTTGTTTTCCAGTGTAGTTCAATTCTCTCTGTCTTCTTCAGGTATTCCAATTAGTTGTATGTTCAGTCTTTTTACATAGTTTCATAATTCTTGGAGGTTTTGTTCATTATTATTTTTTTCTTTTTTCTCTAATCTTGTCTGTCTGCTTTATCTCAGCAAGATAGTCTTCAAACTCTGATATTCTTTCTTCTGCTTGATCCATTTGGCTATTCATTCTTGTGGCTGCTTCATGAAGCTCTCATGCTGTGTTTTTCAGCTCTATCAGGTCATTTACGTTCCTCACTAAACTGATTATTCTAGTTAACAACTCCTGTAACCTGTTATTGTTATAAGAGTTATTAATAAATTATTTTAGGCAGATAGAGAGGAAAAGGGGTCCTTGGAAAGTTTTCATCTCTTTTAAAGCAGCTCCAGAAATGTTTCTTAGTGTTGGCTGTCATACTAAAGACACATATGTGAGGCTTGCTGGGGAGAACATGGAGAACCCCCCGTTACCCACGGGTATTGGGAATGTTGGCCATGTTTGAACTAGCTTCTTTTCATGAGAGATCTCCCCATCACGTGAGGCTGGGAAAAGTTCTGAAGCAACTGAGGATTTTGGCCAGGGCACAGCCTGGTGTGATTCAAAGGCCTCTGGACTAGATACAGACTCCAACGACCCATTCTGGGTGTTGATAGAGCATCCTCAACTGTCTTGTGGCAAACCTCTTCTTCCTTCTCTATCTGCAGCCTCTTTACTCTTTCTCTGCATGAAATCTGCAAGGATTTTTTACACTCTAGGAAGAGAGTTTTCCACTTTTCTCCCATGGTGAGGTTAATTGCTACCAATTCTTTGGTGAGCACATAGCATTTCTAAGCCAATAGTGTCATCTCCTGGAAGTATATCAGCCTTTAGGCCTCTTCTGGGAATGATAAATTTTTGCCTTTAGCAGTTAGGGGTGAGATGTCTTCTGTAGCTAAATTTTAGTCTTGATATGATCCCACTGGCAGGAAAATGGCCATTTGGTTCCTACATTTCTTTAAGGCACCTATTCTGTCTCCTATTAAGGCAGTACTTAATTAATACAGGGATTTCAAGTCTGGAACTTAACTGGAACCATTCTTCTATGGGTAAATGCTTTAGCATGGGCTCTAATAGCAGGATATAGAGTTCAGCATAGCACCCCCTCCTCCCTTAAAGGGGTCTTGCCCAATTACATAGTTTTTCTTGAAATCCATTTTTTGGAAGGCACACAGGTCACACAAGTCTAGAAGTTCAAAGGAAAAGAAAACGCAGTTAGTTACCCTTTTTTCTGATAAAAATATTTTCTAGATAAATTGTGATGGCATCTATCATTAAGACTAGAAAATTTCATGTAGATTGAAATACCAATGAAAATAATTATTGATATTTTATATGTACATAACTTAAAATGTAAATGACAGTATAGTATTTATTTGGTTGCTAAAATTATGTTTGAACAAAAACATTTTGCTTAAATGATGTGATACATTTTATCAACAGGCCCCTATCGACTGATAAATATATTTCCACTCTGCTGCATGAAAGCCTAATGTGTGCTGTAATAACTTGACTGTGAGTAACATTATGTGGCATTTGATGCAGGAAAAGCAAAGTGAATTAGCCAAATAATTTGAAAAGCAAGTGAGAGGAAAATGTAACAAGTTTATTAATGCACTTTTGATGTGAAGTAGAAGACTGTATAAGCTAAGAGTCTGTATTTGAACCCCACATTTTAGTGTTTTAAAGATTCTTTCCTACTTTTGCTGCTACAATATTAACCACAAGCTGCACAATGTTTATGGCATGTCCTGTGCACACTTGTCTCCTATCCCTCAAACAAGGACCTCTTTCCTCAAATTAGATTTTTACTCTTCAGAACCATCCCTATGCATGAAAATAGAATATCTATGGAAAAACTTAAAATATACATAATTTCTATGCTGATTTCTCATGTTACTAAATTGTTCTTTATAGGTATACATAATGTTCATGGCATGATAAAAATTTTAAAAAATTACACATATAATCATAGCCATGTTGGTTATTTTGGTATGACAAATCAAGCTTATAGGGTAACTTTACTTTTTCTAAAAAATGCCTTATTACAGACATTAACTAAATCCCAGTTTGAAACATAGTCATTTATGCTTTGTTATATCTCATATTCATCCACTAAACCTCTGTAGAAATGGTGAAAAGACATGATAACACAAGCACACTCTAGGAGTCTTAAAGATTTGCATAAACCAGATTATAGAGAACAATAACCTAAAAGGATAAATGTGACTCGATCAAGTACTGAGCTGGGAGTTTCACGGCTGAGATTCTCATTATCTGTCAGGTACTTGGTTTTGCTACTTATTTTTCTAAGATTTTTTTTTTAAGTTATTTTTTCTGAAGTGGGCTTCAGGAAAGTTTTATAATTTTACAGATGTCTCTTTTCTGTTGTTTTTGTGTAGAGTTCAAGATTATGTAACTTGCTTTCTTAGATTTTCCAGCTGTGTTTAACTCTCTGCTTTAGTCTAAATCTTCTTTTCCTTTAACTCTTGTCTTTCTTCTGCTCAATTGTGATACAGTTCTCATAATTTCTCCTTAGTATAGAAATCTGTTCTAGAAGAAAGACCCGAAGGGCCATGTTTAAAAGTTCCTAATGGCTAGACAATTCTACCCTCCTTTTTCCCCTCAAAGTAACCAATGTCCTAGAGGAGAAAACCTCCCTTTGTTTTAGCTGCTCTCTACAACTATCTGATGTCTAGGCCCAAATTTTCACCTAAAATTGGATAGGAGATTTGAAGTGACTTGGGGACTGATCAAGGAAAAAGCTATGACTATAAGAGGGGATAATGCATGATGAGTTTTATTGGGAAGCGCTTGAACAAAATTGCAAGAGGGTGTAAGTACCTCACAGTGAGAGGTTGTCCAGAGGATTACAGTGAGAAAATCACTCCAGAAGGAGAGAAGGTTAGGGGAACTCCCAGACAAGAAGGGACTCTGAGAGGGGGGCTTTACCTGTCTACGTGATGTCAATCAGCCGCATGATGGGGAATCTCTAGGTCTGAGAGCCTTAAAAGGCCACAGAGCTTAAGACCTTAGAACGACAAGGCCCTAACATATTAGTGGCTGGCAGATTCAGACTGAGGTGTCATGCAAAGCAGACAGTCCCTAATGGCTAAACATAACGCTTTTCTGGACTATTTTAAGGTAAATGTGTTGTGAATTTGGTGCTGGACGACTTTGGAACTCATATATGTTAGCCAGCAGTGAAGAAATGTAAAACCTAGAGACAAATACAGAGGCCATGTTTAGCTTATTAATATAACAAAGAGGAATAATAATTCTTGCCACATACTGCCACATGAGTGTTGGAGGAATTAATGAGATAATACTTGAAAAGTCTTTTGGAGTTCTTCTCAAGAAAAGTAATTTATTAATATAAAACTGACTATTAATACGCCAAGAAGCCTTTTCCCAAAGTAGCTTACACACAATCACTGCTTGTGTATTCACTGCAATAGAAATGAGCTGCTCATGGAGATTATAGACATTCACATTATTCCTTTAGGTTTTATTGCAAGGGCATTCATTTACATATTAAGAAGTTTTAGGAATATTCTTTAAAAATCAATTTAAAGCCTAGTTTGAGTAGAATTATAAAATGAACATTTGGATTTAAATATAATTATTTAAATAATTTGTTTTTCAAGGATTATTTGTATTTAAATGTCTTGTTATAAACTGTGGAAAATATTCTTAATATTTTAAAATGTGAAACATTGAATTAAATATTGTATTTTTACATATATCTAAATTGAAGCCTTATCTACATCTGTGACTATCTTCCCTTTGAAGGTATATATTTTCCTTAACATTTTACAATAAGTGAATTCAGTCTTTGATATGGTTTGGCTCTGTGCCCCCACCCACATCTCAATTTGTAGCTCCAGTAATTCTCACATGTTGTGGGAGGGACCCAGTGGGAAATAATCGAATCATGGGTGTAGATCTTTCCCACTCTGTTCTCATGATAGTGAATGGATCTCACAAAATCTGATGGTTTTAAAAATGAGAGTGTTCCTGCACAATCTCTTTTTTTGCCTGCTGGCGTCCACATAAAATGTGACTTGTTCCTCCCTGCCTTCTGCCATGATTGCCAGGCCTCCCCAGCCATGTGGGACTGTAAGTCTAAAAAACCAGTAAACCTTCTTCTTTTGTAAATTGCCCAGTCTCAGGTATTTCTTTATCAACAGTGTGAAAACAGACTAATTCAGTCTTCATAAAAATAAGTCACATAGTAGAAAGTGTGTATGTGTGTGTGTGCCTGTGTTTCTGACCAACTTTCTCTAGTTCTTGCTTTTAAGAGTTAAATGTTGTAGTATTCTATTATTTTAAATCAGAAGAAAATCATCTGTCTCATATTTAGTGAAATTGATTGCACAAATTGAAAGATTTCTGTTTCGTACACAGGGAAAACAGATGTAACACGGCTAATGAATGCCCTTTTGTAGAATTTATTTACATTTCTATAATTATTGTGAACATTGAATGAGTGCAAAGATAATTTAAATAATCTCATGTTTTTATTAGCTGTGTATAATATATATGCATTTATAATTGACTATTTTAATAAGTAGAAAGTTAATATTAAAAATGAAAATTTATGCTGATTAGAAAATTTGTTCTAATTTTTACACAATTCCTCCTAAAATAATGGATATATGAAGAGAGGAGCAAACATCAAGCTGAAAAAATAAATGAGTGAAAATTGTGTCCTTAGATCCAGTTGATTATTATAAAGGCCTAGTTTATTAGCGATTTACTATAGACATTAGCTTTCCACTTTCTGTTTTTCACTAGATCTGTGAGCATCCTACATATTACCATGCTTTATTTCTGAGAACAATTAACAGGAAAATGGACACTCATTGTACCTGTTCGGATTCTCTACGCTGAATCTATGTTTGCCTGAGATTTTGGTCTACCTATCTTTAATCCCTGGTGATCAAGCCTGAATGATAATTAGTATCAAAAATATCTGTTGCTATAAATACAAATACAATATTAGGAAATTAATAAAAGGAATTGAATTAAATATTTAAAGACTTTTTTTTTGAATTCTTACTAAACTATTAAACACATGCCTCAGTAATTAAAATAACTACATGGTAACTAAACGAAAGCATCTAAAATCATTCTGAGTAGTCAATTTAATGATTGATGGTTAACATAATGTAAAGATGTAATTTTTTTCTTATGCGTGTTTTTAATCAACGCAATGATTTATGATGAACAATGTTCACTTTTAGTTGCCTGCCCCAGTGGAATCTGTGCAAACAAATAATAAAGAGCTGAAGCAAAAGATCCAAGAAGATCTGAGGTGCTATCTTGTAAGTGTCTTATACAATCCAGGTTCGCCCATTCCAGATCTGTTTGTGTCCTTACAATCATGCTTTCTTCTAACTCTACAGAGCCTTTAAGTTTTGCATGAGTAATATGCCTTTACTTCTTACCTGAGCGGTAGACACACAAATCCAAATACGCATGCAATTTCCTTCAAACTGGTGACCAATTACAATGTTAAGAGGGCGAGTTAAATGCACTATAATCCTCATTGATGCAACTGTTCTCAAGACCTTGATTGATAGTCATAACCGTCTTCCACAGCCTATTTAAGGCCTCCTTTACTTTCAGCCAGTATTTCTGTTGCTCTGAGCTACTTGACTGGTGACATGACATCACTTGTGAGAGGTTACAAGGTAAATATATTCTAAACCTAATTTCTTCTGCATGTAACAACAAAGTAGTTTGACCATGTTTACCTTTTTTTAGGACGGGGATGAAGTTTTGCTCTTGTCAGCCAGGCTGGAGTGCAGTGGTGTGATCTTGGCTTACCATAATCTCTGCCTCCTGCGTTCAAGTGATGGTCCCACCTCAGATTCTCAAGTAGCTGGGATTACAGGTGCCCACCACCATGCCCGGCCAGTGTTTTTTTTTTTTTTTTTTTTTTAGTAGAAACAGGGTTTCACCATGTTGGCCAGGCTGGTCTTGAGCTCCTGGCCTCAAGCAAACCACCTGCGTCAGCCTCCCAAAGTGTTGGGATTACAGGCGTGATTCACTGCACTGGGACATTCTTTCTCTTTTTATTCTACACATCATTAAGATCTACTTTCAAGAAGACATTCCAGAAGACTCTTAGGATTAAGTCCAGTTTTTCCTCCAGTACATAGAAGCTTGAGTAACAGTGTGGCCATATCAATAATTTCTCTATAATCCACGCTTTTATCTCTCCTGTATTGTTCCCATACCCTTCCAATCTAATCCCAATGTGTGCCCAGTTCCTGCAGGACGTAATACCAGATTCTGTTTTCTCTTTAGCCAATAAACTATTTCTTATTGGTAGAGGGACGACACTGATCCACATTGGTTCTCCAATAGGTGACCCTGAATAAAGACCTGAAGGCAATGAGGGGTGAAATAGACAGATTTTGAGGAAACTAGACATTATTCTGTGAGGAATTCACTTCTGGTGAGAGGTTATTGCATGTGTTTAATCATGAGAGCATTTTTTATGTCTAATACTCGGAAGGAGGAGCTGTTTGTTTTGGCTCAGAGTGTTCAAGGAAATATGGGAGTTCAACATTCTCAGGCTGTACCATCTATCACCGTGCCAGATCTCAAGTTCAAAATATTTACATATCAGAGCCTTAATATAATATAGAAGCCTTGTCAGGCCTGCCCACTAATTTTAACTGTAAACTTTGCTACCTTTACAATGAGATCTGTGGCTTACATATTAATAGAAGTTGCCCTCAGCCTGTAAAAGAAGAGAGTCTACTTAAAAGCTGTCACTGAAGCTTTTTGCTTTCACAGTTTTACAACACACCTTCAATTTCCAGTTGGCTGCCCTGATCCTATAATTTTCTTTTTGCAGGGCCCTCCAATGTCATTAACAGAAGCCAGTCTACTCTTCCGTCTTTATCATTATCATTGCCCTCATACAATTCAGGTGCCATAGCCCACATATATCCAACACTTCTCCATCTACTTGTACTTTGCTCCCATTAATCAAAGGTGAAATACTTAGTACCTGTAATGTGAAGACATGACATGTTTTATCACCAGTTTATTTCTGGCATCAGCTGTTTTATCTTAGGCTTTTCAAATTGAACTTGAAGCAAATGCTCATAGGCTACTTTACTAGAAATCACAATCCAAAGAAACCAGAGAGGCAGAGAATGTTAGACAGAAAATAAAACCATGTGTCACCAGAGTGTATGACACTACTTTGTATCAAGCCAGGCCTTTTTTATGTGTCTGTGTGTGAAGAGAATTGCATGTCTCTTTGCCTATCAATAATCCAGACTTGGCGTGGAAGGGGAATAATTTATTTGCTGGTTTCTACCTCTCATTGGTCAAAACTTTGCTTTATGTCTCCAGTGTAAGCCAGGGTGAAAGTGATATTCATATCCCATATATTTGTCTGTCTTAAAGTTAACAGGACTAAGCTGAGTGGGAGGTGTGGGACACTTGGTATGAACATGAGACAAATGGATATTGGGTTGTGCTTGCTGCTTAAACTACAGCTTGATTGAGTCACCAAAGATTGTTGCTGTGGTTGATTTGTGCAATACAAGTTGGCAAGAGCTCTTGACATGTAAACCTCAAATTTATGAAATGGTGTAATAAACAAACCAATAACAAAAAAATAGTTTTCTTTCCCCACACTCTCATACCCCCTTGATTCTTACCTCCCAAAGGAAAAAACTTTAAAATCATTTTAGATTTTCTTACCGCATTTAGTAAAGTATTTTAAAGAACATACTTATTGGTATGTAGTTAAGCATTTTAAAATAATATGTTGCTACTCTTCTTCCTTTTTGTCTTAAAATATTAGGAATTAACTATTGACCGTCTTATTTTTAAGCTGAGTATGCTATGAAGAAATATCCAAGACTAGGTAATTTATAAAGAAAAGAGGTTTAATTGACTCACAGTTCCGCATGGCTGAGGAGGCCTTAGGAAACTTACAATCATGACAGAGGGCACCTCTTCACAGGGTGGTGGGAGGGAGAATGAGTGCAAGCAAGCGAAATGCCAGACACTTATAAGCAGATCTCATGAGACTCATTATCACAAGAACAGCTTGGAGACACTGCCCCCAGGATTCAATTACCTTCACCTGGTCCTGCCCTTGACATGTGGGGATTACGGGGATTATAATTCAAACCATGTCATCCACCAAATCTCATGTGGAAATTTGATACATAATTTTGTAGATGGGGCCTAATAAAAGCGTCTGGGTCATGGGAGGAGGCCCATCATTGATGTCTTGGTGCCATCCTCATGGTAATCAGTGAGTTATTGCTCTGTTAGTTCCTGTGAAAGCTGATCACTAAAAAGAGCCTGACATCTCCCCTTACCCATCTTGCTGCTTCTCTCAACATGTGATCTCTGCAAATGCTGGCTCCCCTTCTCCATCTCCTATGAGTGGAAGCAGGTTGAAGCCCTCATCAGAAACAGATGCTGGCACCATGCTTCCTATAGAGGCTGCATAACTGTGAAGCAAATAGACTACTTTTTAAAAAAATAAATTATTCACTCTCAGGTGTTTCTTCACAGCAAGTAAATAGACTAAAACAAGTCACATTCTTGGGCCCTGCAGTTTTCTTTTGTTGTTTAACTTCATTGTTTATGGTGGAATACATCTTCATAGAAAGGAAGATGATCACAAATTTCTTAACACCTTGCTCATCTGAAAATATATTCATATTTCTCCCATATCTGACCATTTTGCAGTTGAATTCTACCTACTCATTCAGCACATTTGTATTTTCATTCCTTTTTTAAAAGTTAAGTCTTTTTCTGTCTCATATTTGGTCATGTCTTCCACCTATTTTTTATGTACATATATATGTGTGCATTTTATTCTCTAATACATTTTAAGTAGGAATTTAAGAAGAGTGTATATTAATATGCGCATCAATCAATGTTTAATCTTAAGTTTATATCCTTATACTCTTAATTTTAAATAAATTATGAAGAAAGAAAAGCTACTCAGAGAAAAATACAAACTTGGTAATATCATCAGTTAAGGTATTATTTTATTTTCCAATGGAAAGTTCACTTTTTTGATATCTGATTTCTCAAAATATTCTATATAAACTGCATGCCAGAAGATGAGCTACAAGATCAGCAAAATGTAAAATCACTATGATTCATTGGGTTTTTATTGTCAGTTGAATGAGCAATTTCTGAAATATACAAATATGTACCAAAATCATCTAACAATTTCTTCAATAGTTGTATCGGAATGCAAGACTGAATTTGGCTATCAAAACCCATCTAGATAGTAATATTTTTAAAAAGTGCAAGTTTAAATTGAACCCCTTAAATTTACATTTTCTCTCAAACTCATTTCTAAGTTTACTATATTTAATTAGCTTAGGCAAACTATGCTTGACTTTCTTGATTAAAAAAAACAGTAACTATAGGACTCATTGCAGAGTCAGAAAACATAAAATGATAAAACGCAGTATTTAAAATATTATTATGACATTATTTTTGACTATGGGTTAAAATATTAGCTACTAATTCTGCCATAAAAATACAATAGCCTTTTCTTATTAAGGGAAATACATTCAAAGACCCCCAGTGGACTGCTGAAACCATGGCTAGTACCCTATGTATACCATACACACATTTTTTCATTGTTTACTATTTCATGAATAACACAGTTGCTCTAACTATAAATCTTAGCAAACTCAGCATATAATATCACAACATAATAGAGTTGTTTACTAAGCAACTAACAGGCAGGGAGCATTTAGAGTGTGTAGACACTAAGCAGGGACAGAACCATATGGCTTGAAATTTTATCTTGATACTCAGAAAGACACAATTTAAAATTTGGAAGTTGTTCATTTCTGGAATTTTCCGTTTAATATTTTCAGAACTTGGTTGGCTTTTGGTAAATGAAGCTTCAGAAAGAAAAACCATGGATAAAAGGGAAATACTGTAGACATAAAGTTTGATATAGTTAATGGGAGTTTTCTTTGAATGTCATAAGATTGAGATTTTTTTTGTTGCTTTTTAATATATGCAGTGGCTATTAGTAAATTTAATTTAAGAATAACATCACCTCTCTGAAAATGAAATTATTTTATAAGAATGTGTTTGCTAAATTTTGAAAGCTAAGGCCGTGATAGTATTCCAGAAATTAATACTTATACATTCATATATATCAGGCTAGATCTTGTCAAATAATTTAACCTTTTAAACCTTAAAAATATGATTTCCCTAAACATTTAAGCAACTACTTAGAAAAACTTATTTAAAGTAGCATTAATTCAAAATATTTTTTAGGAGAATAGTATCTCAATAATATCAAGGTTGGAAAGAAACTATATTTAGTAGCACAATAGAGGATTAAACATCTTTCTCCGCCCTCACTATTAAGAAAATACAGTTGTCTTATAGGAATTACCAATTTGGTTCACCTTAATTTTATTCATAACTTTCTAGGAACAATATATTGATGAGATAGTGAGAGATTTACAAAAAGTGTTACTTTTTCTTCCTTAAACTTATTTTCCAAGACCAAATTATAAAATGCTATATTTTTTAAAAGTGACATGGTTTGGTTGTATACCCACCCAAATCTCATCTTGAATTGTAGCTGCCACAATTCCCACGTATTGTAGGAGGAACCTTTGGGAGGTAACTGAATCACAGAAGCTGGTGTTTTCCCTGCTGTCCTTGTGATAGTGAATAAGTCTTATGAGATCTGCTGGTTTTAAAATGTGGGGTTTCCATGCACATGCTGTCTTCTCTTGTCTGCTGCCATGTGAGATATGCCTTTCACCTTCCTCCATGAGTGTGAGGCCTCCCCAGTCATGTGGATCTGTAAGTCCATTAATATTCTTTTTCTTCTCAGTCTCAGGTATGTCTGTATCTGCAGTGTGAAAACGGACTAATACAGTAAATTAGTACCACTATAGTGGACGCTGATGAAAAGATACCATAAAATGTGGAAGCCACTTTGGAACTTGGTAACAAGCAGTGGTTGGAACAGTTTTGAGGGCTCAGAAAAAGACAGAAAAATGCGGGAGAATTTGGAACTCCCTAGAGACTTGTTCAATGACTTTGTCCAAAATGCTAATAGTGATATGGACAATAAAGTCCAGCCTGAGGTGATCTCAGATGGAGATGAGGAACTTGTTTGGAACTGGAGCGAAGGTGACTCTTGTTATGTTTTAGCAAAGAGACTGGTGGTATTTTGCCCCTGCCCTAGAGATTTGTGAGACTTTGAACTTGAGAGAGGTGCTTTAGGGTATCTAGTGGAATAAATTTTTAAACAGTGAAGCATTCAAGAGCTGACTTGAGTGCCATTAAAGTCATTCAGTTTTAAAAGAGAAACTAGAGCATAAAAGTTTAGAAAATTTGTAGCCTAACAATGTGATAGAAAAGAAAATCCCACTTTGTGAGGAGAAATTCAAGCCAGCTGCAGATATTTGCATAAGTAACAAGGAGCCGAATGTTAGTCTCTAAGAAAACGGAGAAAATGTCTCCAGGGCATGTCACAGATCTTCATGGCAGCCCCTCTCATCACAGGTCTGGAGCCTAGGAAGAAAACATGGTTTCGTGGGTCGGGCAGGAGTCCCTGTGCTGTGTGCAGCCTAGGGATTTGTTGCCTTGCATCCCAGCTGCTTCAGCCATAGCTGAAAGGGGACAATGTAGAGTTCAGGCTGTGGCTTAGAAGAAGCAACCCCCAAACCTTGGCAGCTTCCACCTGATGTTGAGCCTGCCAGTGCACAGAAGTCAAGAACTGGGGTTTGGGAACTTCTGCCTAGATTTCAGAGAATATATAGAAATGTCTGGATGTCCAGGCCAAAGTTTGCTGCAGGGACAGAGCTCTCATGGAGAACCTCTGCTAGGTCATTGTGAAAGGGAAATGTGGGGGTGGAGTCCCGAAACAGAGCCTCTACTGGGGTACCTCCTAGTGGAGCAATGAGAAGAGGGCCACCTCCTCCATCCCCCAAAATGGTACATCCATAGACAGCTTGCACCATTTGCCTAGAAAAGCCACAAGTACTCAATGCCAGCCTGTGAAAGCAACTGGAAGGGAAGCTGTACCCTGCAAAGCCACAGAGGCAGAGCTGCCCAAGACCGTGGGAACCCACCTCTTGCATCCACGTGACCTGGATGTGAGTCAACAGACATCAGTTTTGAGCTTTACGATTTGACCACCCTGCTGGATTTTGGACTTCCATGGGGCCTGTAGCCCCTTTGCTTTGGTCAATTTCTCCCATTTATAAGAGCTGTATTTACCTACTGCCTGTACCCCTATTGTATCTAGGAGTAGCTAACTTGCCTTTGATTATACTGGTTCGTAGGCAGAAGGGACTTGCTTTGTCTTAGATGAGACTTTGGACAGTGGAAATTTGGGTTAATACCAAAATGAGTTAAGACTTTGGGTGACTGGAAAGCATGATTGATTTTGAAATTTGAAGACGTGAGATTTGGGAGTGGCTGAGGGAATGTATTAACTTCTCTTCCCGGGTCCACAAGGGGCATGGTTTCAAAGGCAAGAACTTCCCAGTGACATGTCTGACCTGCCTTCTTTCATGTCTCCATCTGGGAGCCTAGAATTCTTTGTCTAACTTTCACAATTGGGAAGGCAGACTGCCCAGGTGAGCTTCCTTTGTTTAGGAAACGTGTGAAAAACTATGGGAGGACTGCGGGCTGGGCAGCCAATCCTATGTCACAGTCAAAAATCAATCACTCCAGTAGAAGTTTGAAGGAACTTCTCTCATGGGGCAAGAACTTGAATGGGGCAAGAGTAACCCCCAGATTAAAAGATCCCCTGCCCCTCACCTATTTGGATTTCCCTTCTGAGATCCCCTCCTATGGCAGCGTGGGAGCTCACTTACTTTCTATTTCTCTTTCTCTCTCTCTGCATAATAAATTGCTTTTCTGCAAAACCCTTTGGGTCTGATATTTACTTGAATAAGCCCACCACAACCCCAGGGCCTCTTCCCCCATCCCTGGGCAGAGGGGCAAAGAACCTGGAACACTTGGCTACAGGGCCAGGAGGAATGACATAGTTTGGCTGTGTCCCCACCCAAATCTCATCTTGAATTGTAACTCCCACAGTTCCCATGTGTCATGGGAAATACCTGGTAGGAGGTAATTGAATCATGGGGCATGTCTTTTTCCATGCTGTTCTGGTGATAGTGAATAAGTCTTACAAGATCTGATGGTTTTCGAAATAGGAGTTTCCCTGAACAAGCTCTCCTCTCTTGTCTGCTGCCATGTGAAACATGTCTTTCACTTTCTGCCATGATTGTGAGGCTTCCCCAGCCATGTGGAACTATAACTCCATTAAAACTCTTTTTCTTCCAAGTCTCAAATATGTCTTTATCAACAGCATGAAAATGAATTAATACATAAAGTCAAGCTGAATTTTTTGGACTGTGTATTTTGCAATATATTTTAAAACAATATCAATTTCTGGCTTCAAATCATTGTGTATATGTATTATTAGAAGTATTACATATGAAAAAGCTTTAAATATTTCATTAAGACTATGCTTATGAACATAAAACCTTTTTGTGTGAAAAGTTTCCTTTAGCAGAGACTTAAAAGCATAATAAAGGGCTTCTTGTCTAAAACAGAATAAATATATTCAGTAATGGAAAGAAGGAAAGTAATCTCTTTAACTTACCTTAACATTACCTTTTTATTCCCTGTAGGAAAATGAAATAGTTCTTTTAATATAATTGTTCTAAATAAACTGAAGAAAAAATAGCTGAAACATCTTGATATCTTTGAGAATCACAATTTTTTTTTATTTTCAAGTGTGTGACCAATGATTTGTTTTCAATATATTCTTTAATAGCTAAAATTTTTGACTTCCTTCACATTTCTGACTTTATTCGAATCTCTGAAGGGTTTTTTTTAGTGATAAAGTGCATTCAAAGTTAAACATCTTCAACATTGATTCAAGTTTAGAGGCCATTTTTTGAGACTTCAGTAATGTGAATACACACACGCAAATACTCTAATGATTTATTACATTAAAATTATGCTCAGAACAACAATAATGGATACAAACGTGTATGGCCTTTTCAAGAATATATGAAATCCTTTTGGATGAATGATTAATACAAAGTAAGTACAAAGACAGATGGTGTACAATCTTTGACATTATAACATGTTAGTATTTCAGACTGGTTTGTTATAGAAAAAGGTCACTCAATATTAGAGACAGCTTGTAAGAGAAAATGTACTTTGAAAGACTCTGAGTAAATGAAAGTTGAGAATGTGGTAGGACCTCTGTGTGTATTAACTGTATTATGATAATCAAACGTATTGCAAAGTCCTTAAAGTTTATAAAAGAGTAAAGATGTTTTTCCTTTGATGAAACTACTAGGGTATTTTAAGGTATTTTCACTTATTATTGATTTAATACATAAGCTTGTATAATTTTTAAAATCATATTTTCTGTCTGTCTTTTCTTGTCTAACTTCACCTTCTCTTTCAATAATTACATTATTTATTTGCTTTACACTATATACGGCATTGACTCCCAAATATATGACTTTCAGCTCTACAGTCTCTCCACATACCTACAAAATTGCACTTAGAAATTTCTTTGATATTTCAACTTGAAAATACAAAACATCTTAATGTTAACATAGGCATAAAACTCAATGATTAATTCCTGCTCTCTGCATAATCTGTGCCTCTCAGATTTTTCTAATTCCAGGAAAAAAACAAGGACATATTTCTGATTATCCACTATCTTTAAACTTATAGTTCATCATTCATTATGTTTTTCAATACCTGTCTTTGAAATATATATAACATTTCCACATATATTCCATCTAAACTACAATCATTCAAGTGACTATTCACATTGTTTGCCTGCTAGATTACTGTAATGCACACTCAATGACCTCTCTGCTTTTAATCTTGGCATTTACAGTGTGGGTAACCTCCATATAGGCACAAAGGAATGAGAGCTAAGCAGAACCCTGGCACAGTTAGGGCTTGAGGAATATCTCACTTTATAGTGTTACTACTCAGCTATTTCCTTGTATATAATCCTTTACGTAATCATATATTAGTTTATAGAAATAGGACTTGAAGTCTCCCTTTATATAATCCTCTATATATAATCATATAAAAGTTGATAGTATGAGTGCCAAAAGAATATTTCCCTACATATATACCTATAATTATATCTTAGTTCATAATCGGAGGAATGCCTAGAGTGGACACAGTACAGAGCATGAATTAAGGAATAAGCAACTTATAATCTGAGAAATGCCTACAGCAGATACAGTGCAGAGCATGAATTAAGGGAAAAACAGTTATACCAGGACAAGATCCATGGCCCAGGCAGCAGTGTTCAGTATCGTAAAGATACCCGCTATATGGCAGTCTTGGGGCGAGAGCCAATCCTCCTGATAAAGGAGTTGTAGGACCTTGCTCCAGTTCTTGTGGAAGGCTGCCCTCAGAATGGCAATCCACCTTGGTGACTGTGAACATTAACAGCTCTTGCTACTGTGCTGCTTGAAAAGTATCTTCCCATAGAATCCATTGGAAGTTGCCAGAAGGTGGTGGTAACCTTGACAGCTCCGTCACTGCTATGTGACTTAAAGCATCCTCCCATAAATCTTCTTAGAAGTAGTTTCCCCATATATAGAAGTATTGCACACTGCACCCTCTTCACTGCGCACGGCCCACCCTCAAGCCTCGGTGACCTAATGGGGGTGGACCTTGCTGCACACGGCCCCTGCCTTCGTGGGGACAGGGTCCTTGCCTTCATGGGAATGGGCCCCTTGCTTCATGTTGTCCACCTCTTGGCCTAGGTGACCTAATGGGGTGGACCCTATGTTTTATTGCTCACGACCCTATCACTATCCTTAAAGATGATTTCACTCACTGCCCTGCCCCCTAAACTATACACAATACATACTCATACTTCTGGACATTCGGGGCTCGCCACCCACGCCAGCCTTGCCTGACTCCACTTATAGGTGGCGTGGCCCCCTGAGCCCAGCTGCATTTTCTTTGTACTTTTGTGTTCTGTCTCTTTATTTCTCGGATCCTGCGCCTCAGCACAGCATAAGGCTCACCCCACAAACCTGTGGGGCCCTCAGCCGTACATCTGGCTCCCAACGTGCCCCACGTCCAGTTCATTTTTTACATGACCAGATATTGTGAACTTTCAAAGCAAAATAGTGTATAAAAATTTATTGGTTTCAATGGTTTCCCAAAGCAATAAGATTAAAATGCCAATATTTTAATTGTATTACAAAACCTACATGATATGGCCCTACCCATATCTTTCTAAAGTACCTTGCCTATTTTCTCACTAGTTCTTCAGTTTTTTTTCAATGGCACTGGATTTTTTAAATGCTCTAAATAGTTGCTGGCATAGAGTCTTTATAATAGATTCCTCTCTTGAAATATGCTTTTGCTGATCTTTGTAGAGCTGACAACTTGATTTTTTATGTCTGAGTCTTCGTTTCCTCATCAGAGTGTTCTTTCCATAACCAACATCTATTGTGAAGTTATTACATCATTCTGTCTGACTTACCAGCAAAAAAAAAAATTCACTTTCTGATGTATGTATTTTCATTTAATTTGTTGAGTTTTAAATTTTTACCAATTTAAATTTAAACCAATAAATTTTTAATTTATGGCTTCAGATGAAAAAAATCACTAGAATTACCAAAGTGAAAAAACAAACAGTAAAAAGAAAATATGAGACTGGGAAATTATGCAACAAAAAAAGAGAAAAATTGGAGTTATACTGTATTGAAGACCCAAAAGATTAGTGTAGAAGCCAATACTTTAGATATTTGTATCCAGCTATAAATTCCCTTGGACGTTTTAATGTGAATTTCTGATCTTTCTCCACTGCATCTAATCTGTTCCACTCTTTCATCTCAATTGACAGCTAATCCATCCTGTTAGTTGCTCCTGTCAAGTTTCCTTTGAGTTATATTTGACATCTCCCTTTCTTTTGTAATCTGTATCTGATCTGTCTGCATGTTTTGTTATACTTTAAGGATATATCCATAATTTTATCACTTATCACCGCATCCATGCTCTACCTTGGATTAAATTGTCATTTCATTCTATCACTTGAAATAAATTCAGTTTTCTAATTTATTTATTTCTAAGTCATATTATGTATTCCTTTTGCTCAAAAATCATTCATAGATTTCATATGTCATTCAGAGAAGAATTAATGGCTATTAAAATGGATAACAGGGATAATTAGGAAATGGCTTCCAACTCAAATCTGATGTGATCTTCCACTGGATCTCTGATCCCAATCACATGGGCCTCCCTGATCTTTTAAATCAAGCCAAGTCTGTACAAGCCTCCAGGAAGTACTACTTCCTGAGTTGTCTATCTTACATGCTCTCTCATCTAGTATTTACCGGACTTACTCATGAACTTCAAGTCTTTTGTCAAGTGTATGCTCAGTGAAAGAGGCATAACCACTGTATTTAAAGTTATTCTCTTCCCTACTCACTGGCTCTCTATTTTGTTAGTGCTTTTCACCTTTTAATGTACTGCACAAGTCATTCAATTTGTTTACACTCTCTCACATACTCTCTCTACACCAAAAGAATATAAATTGTAAAAAGGTAGGAATATTTGTTTGTTTTATTGAACTCTTTATGCCTGGTGCTCATAAGAGAGAATGGCAACTACTAGATGCTAAATAAAAAACTATACATTTACATGCACAACTGAACAATTAATGAATGAATGTAATACACATTTATTTATTTCTAAGTCATATGATGTGAAAACTTTAAAGGAGAACAAACTTAAACTTTATAAAATATGCTAAAAATATGAATCAATAACATTCAGTCTACTTTCGTGGATAAGAATGATCAACATTATAAACATCAATCTCATCAAATAAGTTTATTGAATTAATGCCATTTAAATGAAAATGGCAATAGCATTTTTTAAACTTGGTAAACTTATTAACATTATGTAAAATAGCAAAACAAGCAACGATAGTCAAGATTCATTCAAAGAAGGACACTGGTGGCATTTTCTCTATCAGATAGCAATTGTAATTATAAATAAACCATGTGGTAGGCAGCATCTAAGATGGAATTCAATGATTGCTACTTCCTGTTTTTCACATCCTGGTATTTATGCCTTATGTGCCCCCTTCATACTTGTTTACTGGGTTTATTAACTTGTGTGTCATAAATAGCATACGGAAGATACAATGTGTTGTTACGTTAGAGATTAGGTAATTAAAAGACTGTTTTTTTCTGGGAATGCTCCCTCTTACTATCCCTTAGATTACTCTTTCTCTCTGGGAATCCAGCTGCATTAGGTAGCACTGGGGAGAAAGCTCAAGTGATAAAGGACCAAGACTACCATGTTAGCACCTAGATCCTGCCCAAAATTGAATAGTCAAATCACACTGCAGTCCCAGGCAATGCTTGCAACACATCCTCGTGACAGACCATGAGCCAGAGGCACACAATGGTCATGCTTGGACTGTTGACCAAAGAATGTTGTTATCAGAGTTTACATTTGAGGATAATCTGTCAACAACTGACTAAATTTCATGATAGTCAGGAACGTCACATGGCAACATCATCTATAAATGTTAAAAAGAAGAAAACATCCAGAAAGATATCTATGCATCTAAAGAATTTTGATATAAAATAGATATGGAATTACAGATTTTAAAAAGAAAATAATTCTGATTGCTGACTTGTGTCAAATTGAATTTAAAATATGTGATCTTTTTATTTTAAAAATGCGTAAGTGAATGGAAAAATAACCAATCTAGAGTGCCACTTATTTCCTCGATACTTATGCATTGAAGGCTTATTCCCAGCTTGTGAAAGGTCAAATCATTATGGCAAAATTCTTATTGTTACTGGAATATCAAATTATTTGGCATATTGGTACTGACAGAAGAATTTCATTGAATTACCAGATACACTCAGCCAACATTTAAATACAACAAAACCAATTGCATTTCTTTTGCTTCATCATTTAAGCTCATTTGTCTTAAGTACATGGGGAAAATGGGAGAAAAGTCGGAAAATAATTTTATTCATTGACCAGAATACTTCCATTATTTTGATGGAATAAAAACTTCATAAATTACCTGATGTTAATGCCAACAGTAATCTTAATAGCCTACCATAACAAATAGAATATGATCACCTAAATATTACCTACTGTCTTTATAAGTGTACATATGTTCTTACATGGTTAATTAATCATCAATATTCACTGGAAGATGCAGAGGTCATTGGCACCAATGATCACATATTTTACACAGAAACTTGAGCAACAGATGTTAAGTATCTTATCAAAAATCACACAATAATATGTGTAAAAGAAAAAATACCTGTTCCATTTCTCATGAAAAAGGCAAATTTCCTTGTTCTTATATATAAATTCTTTAAAAATTAAAAGTTGCATATAACCAATCATTGTTTTTGGTCACTACTTTTTGTGTTAATGTCAACAAAATATTAACTTGGAATCAATTTTTATTTTTTTCTATAACTTGTCTATTCTTTAAGCTTCATGTGTCTATAAAATAAGATATATGCATCAAAATAATATCCAACAATGTAAAGTTTCTCCATTTTAAGTCACTAAATTTATGGGCTATCAAAAGAAGAGATTAAACTATAGCTTTGTCAGAGCATAAAGAAAAAGTCAGAGTTTCTGACCTTGTCCACTTAGTATGAATTAGTATCCATAAAGAATGATGAACAGCTATTAATTGAAAAATATGAATATATAACAAAAGTTGTAATAGCAGTTTGAGGTTCTCATCATCCACTGATAATGTATAATTTTAGGAATTTTTTTGGCAAATTGTCATGCTTAATTGTAAGATAGAGATATTGATTTACATGTAATTATCTTAGCAATATATTTTGCAATTAAATACAGAGTGGATTTAGCTTCTCTGATAACTTCCAGTAAACACTGGTAGCATGGGACTATACATATATAATATTTGTTATACACATGTATATATTCTCTACTTTGCCCTTAAAAAATGTTTCTTCAGCAAATGATTGATGGAAAGTCTAGGAATTAATGAATCATAACAGATTGCTTAAAATAAATTATTTTAATTTCACATATGATGCAAACTGCAAGACAATAAGATATCAACTATTCATATAATAAAGTGAGGTAAGTTCACTCTTCAAGATAAGCAAAGAAACTTCCAGTAAATTAGCTTGTGACTCTTCTAACATCACCAACATTCGGAATACAAAATGATCAAGACTGGGAATTGCAATAGAATGTGGTCTATGAAAGAAAAATCAAACAAATTAGATTTTATCACATCAAACTAGACTTTATCAAAATTAGAAACTTTTGCTTTGCAGAAGACCATGTTAATTAGATGAAACACCACAGAATGGGAGAAAATATTTGCAAATCATGTAACTAACAAAAGACTTGTATCTAAAATATATAAAGAGCACCCTACAATCAGCAATAAGAAAATAACAATCGCATTAGAAAACGTGCAAACAAGTTGAACAGACACCTTCACTAAAAAAGATAGGCATTTAGAAAATAAGCACATTAAAAGATGTTTAATACCAATAGTCATTAGGCAAAGACAAACTAAAACTTAATGATATGAGATACCACTACTTACTCAGAATTGTTGAAATTAAAAAATACTGTTATACCATGTGCTGGTGAGAATACAAAGAAATTGAATCCCTCATATGTGGTTGGTAAGAAAGTAAAATGAAACAGCCATTCTGGAAAAAACTTCTGTAGTTTCTTATAAAATGAAAACAAACAATTGCCATACAACCCATCAATAACATTGTTGAATATTTATCCTAGAGTAATTAAAAATTGCATTTCCAGAGAAACCTGTATATCATTGTTCATAAGCAGTTTGGAGCTCATACAAGTTCCAAACTGGATATGACCCAAATGCTCCTTAATGGGTGAATGCACAAGCTGTGATAGACACACGCAATTGGATACTACTTGGCAATAAAAAGGAGGGAACTATTGACTTATACAACTTTGATATATGTTAAGGTCATTAGATTGAATTTTAAAAGGCAATCCGTAAATGCCTTTATGATTTTATCTACATAACTTTCTTGAATTTACACAATTGTGTGAAGAGAGAGGAATAGTGTTTTCAGAGTTAGGGTTTGGAGGGATTTTTAATACAAGGAAATTTCCTTAAGGTGGTGATACAGTTTTTGTTTTCTGCTGTGATGGTGCTTACATAAATCTATATGTGTGATAAAATAACTTAGAATTATACGATATAGATTTGTGTGTAAAAAATGAAAGCCTCTGAATAAGGACTATACTTATGTTAGTAGACACAAGCACATGTATGTTCATTGCAGCACTGTTTACAATAGCAAAGACCTTTAACCAACCCAAATGCCCATCAATGATAGACTGGACAAAGAAAATGTGGCACACATACACCACGGAATAGTATGCAGCCATAAAAAATGATGAGTTTGTGTCCTTTGTAGGGACATGGATGAATCTGGAAACCATCCGTCTCAGCAAACTGACACAAGAACAGAAAATCAAACACTGAATGTTCTCGCTCATAGGCGGGTGTTGAACAATAAGAACACATGGACACAGGGAGAGGAGCATCACACACTGGGGTCTGCTGGGGGGGCTAGAGGAGGCACAGTGGGGAGTGGGTAGGGTGGGGAGGAATAATATGAGGAGAAATGTCAGATATAGATGATGGGGGGATGGAGGCAGCAAACCACCTTGCCATTATGTACCTATTCAACAATCCTGCATGATCTGCACATGTACCCCAGAACCTAAAGTACAATTTTTAAAAAAAGCTCAAATTTCATGACCAAACACTCTTTTACAAGTATAGAAAAATGTTCTGAAGACTAACACACTAATATTTTTATATTTCACATTTATTTGTTAATTGGGGAAATTTATATAATTGTGGAACTTAAAATAATTGTGTTTGGGAATTTTGGGCCTTTATACACATTACTTTTCTCATGTTACACATTATTCAACAGTAAATATGCAAGAATCAGAGTAGTTCTTGAAATTCTAGAACAAATGTTGATCAGTGTCTATTTCTAAGGTTTACTACTGAGTACTTTATTTAAATGAATTAACTTAAACATTATGTGCCAATTTAAGATACTTGAACAGTAATAAGCACATAACTTATATTGACCACATTAAAGGTAATAAGTCATTTATAAGCCTTATTTGTATTACCAGTAGTGTATCATTTGTAAATAAATTAATAGTAAATTTCCCATGTCATTTAGTAGACACTTCAAAAAGTCTTGCTAACTGTACTATTTATCATTGGGGTTTTGATAGTATTAAATTTTTATTCATGTCATATTTTGAGAAAATATTTGTGGTATATGAGATAATTAATATACTAATTGGAATACTAATCAGTAATGTAAGGCACTAGTATAAAACTTAAGTGATTAAAAATCTACTTGAAGAACAAAATAAAAATAATATGTATTTTAGGGCTCATAAAATAAATTTTGTATATTAAAAAATTTTTTCTAGTTATATAAACCACTTCTAAATAAATAATTAAGCAGCTAACAGTTTCTCCAGAACACGAATACTTTTAACGCTACTTAATTATATTATCTTATTTTGTTCCTACATTTATGATTTAATATTTTCAAAGCCATGTTTGAAAAATAACTATTTGTTATTAATTATGAGCCAGCTTACAAAACAGCAACTTGCTAAAATCTGTATGTTTGCAGGCTCTCGTAGTGAACATTCTACAGTTGACTTTAATACCTAGTGTTTGTTAGCTCCTTAATAATATAAGTATTTAATTTTCCATGAAAGCACTTAGCAAATTATTTTTGACTTGTTTTCCTCTATATTATTTTAAAATGTACATTCTATTTTAAAATGAATAAGTTGTGAAGGCCTGATTTAAGAGAATGTGGAAAGCGTGGATGGCATTCCTGACCAAAAGAACATCATGAATGAGGTGGGCTGTTCTAGACTGCATGGAGCCCTACCAGTGATGAAGGTAGGACCACAGACCTTCACCTGGCCATTTGTTCCATGCCAAGTGACTTTGCTTTGATCTCTATCATATATTGGCTGCCACACACAATTCCACTCGGGGAAAACAAAAAACATCACTGAATTTTCCCATTGGCTTAGGAGTCTAACTGCATTCCATGAAGGACTCCTAGACTTCATGCAGAATTTGGAAGTGTCATGTTTTTTATTCTGTTGACCTAATGCTTCATATTTTTAAAATCCTTTTCATTGGCTCTTTACTTTCTGTGGTCTTTATTACTTTCATGTTTAGTAAATATGAGGATTTTTTTCTTCTAATAATAAATTCGTTTCTTTAAATAGGGAAAATAATCATACTGAAAAGCAAGGTATTATAAGAGTTACAAGACAAAACTTTTAAGAGCATTTTTGTTTCACTTTGTTTTCCTAATTGTTGGCTATACTTACAAAGAATTGGAAAAACAAGATTAGGAATGTAAGTAATTTAGGAGAAAATAGTCTCTCGGAAACACATGCAGATTTAGGCCCCAAAATTCCAAAGATAGCATAGTTTTTAGTCTATAATTGGCTCAAGCCTGTAATCCCAGCACTTTGGGAGGCCGAGGCGGGTGGATCACGAGGTCAAGAGATCGAGACCATCCTGGTCAACATGGTGAAACCCCGTCTCTACTAAAACTACAAAAAATTAGCTGGG